>NW_018128366.1:144718-153459 GCF_001952655.1 Monopterus albus
CTTTCCCTTCAAATGTGACACTGAAAGGCTTTGGATAATATAGAATAAATAAAGGCTTTGCACACAATGGCTAAAGCTTATTACACCGAAGAAGAACCTACAGTGACATAGCCCTGCTCATTACCTTTATCAAAATATTTCACATTGAATCTGCTTCCAGCAACATTACACTATCTAATAGTCCACACTACATCCCAAAAACTTCCCAGAGGGCTGAATGTGCATCTTTCCAACAACAATCATCATTATTCAGAAATTACCCACATGTACAATGTCTTGCAATATATTTTATACCTGACTTGGGGGTACAATCACACACTTTAAAGTTAAATTTCTGAAAATTAATCCAATTCATCAGCAGTAAAGGGTAGATCAGATAAAAAGCTTGAAGCAGTTTGTTTATAATTTGATATTTTAGCTGGAATTAGAGAGGTAAGAATGTGTTAACCATGTCCAAAAGCTATGGCAAGCACAAAATGACACTACAGTGATAGGATCCAGGATGGTGGTTTTTATCATTTCTTTATGTGTTTTCTTCTTTAATGCCACAAACTAGGCCTAGTGGGTACTGTACTCAGCTACTGTGATTGAAAAACTCAGTTGTTATTGTTCAAAGTGGCATCACACACACACACACACACAGACAAACACATATCCTCCAGTTGTGTCATAGTGCAGTCCTGGAGTCTTTAGAGTTTTTTTTTTTTTGTAACTTTACTAAATTTGACTAATGTCTAGATCCAAACAGAGGTCTTTCCATTTTTTACAATGGTTCCAGCCTTCTCTGTGGCTGATTTTGGCCTTGCTCCTTGTTTCTCCTGGACTGTATTGACTCGATTTTGCTCTGCCATAGTGCCCCCAGACACAGGACTACTGGTTCTGGAGGTTTGCTGGTTGTTTTTGGTTTGATAAGTTTGAAAGGCCATATCGAGCTGCTTTTGGGCAACCCGTAGGTGATGGTGCAAGCTTGCCAAATCAGAAGGGATGTTCTCATCTGGGCTGGTGCACTGCTGCTCCTGGGCAACATTGGTCATGTTCAGCTCGTGGCTCATGAGGCTTCTGGGGATCCTGCTAGGTTTGTCGGTCTTCATCACAAGGTTGTAGCCTGGAGGAGAAGCCGGGATGTTGCGAGAAAAAGGGAAACTGTAGGATGTCCTTTGGCCTCGGTTCCTCTTCATGCGAAGGGTATCCTGTAAAGTGCCAACTCCCAAGTGAAGCATCTCACACACATTTAGCACCAGACAAAGACAGCTAACCACATACATGATGAGGAGGAAGATTGTTTTCTCTGTGGGCCTAGAGATGAAACAGTCTACTCTGTGTGGACAGGGAACCCTGTTGCATACATATGAAGGACTAACTCGAAAACCATAAAGAAGATACTGTCCTGCAAGGAAGGCGATTTCAAAAATAGCTCGTGACATGAGTTGAAGAACATAGATTTTCATCAGTCCTTCTTGCATAATTTTTCTCCGGCCATCGTGTTTTGCTGGGTTTTTACTAGTGCTGCTTACCAGTTGAGGCTCGGGCTCCTGCACCTCCAGTGTATCCTCCAAAATCATGGGCTCAGCATCATCAACTTCCACCTCCTCTAAAACATCTTCCAGATGGTGGCTTTCTCTCCATCTCGAGTTAGGAGGTGGCTTTTTATGAAGCCTTTGGTGCTTCCTGCGCTCCTCCTCTGCTGTTCTGGCTATCTTATGGATGGCGTAACCCATGTACATAATAGAAGGAGTGGATATCATAATGATCTGGAAGACCCAGAAGCGTACGTGCGAGAGTGGAGCAAAGGCATCGTAGCACACGTTGTCACAACCTGGCTGCTTGGTGTTGCAGGTGAACTTGGTCTGCTCATCTGAGTAGATGGACTCACCTCCGACTGCTGTGAGCACAATGCGGAAGATGATGAGCACAGTCAGCCACACTTTCCCCACGAAGGTAGAGTGGTTGTGGATCTCTTCCAGGAGACGAGTGAGAAAGCTCCAGCTCATGTTGCTCTTACAAGCTTTTCAACTAGAACCTGTGAAGAAAGAAAAATAATCGATTAAGATGCAAGTAGGGACCTAATCATTAAATTGGTTTGAGCTGAAAGTTTTGATTGGCTGATGAATGATTTCAATAGACTGTAGGTGTATATGTATCTTCTTATTGATTTATTCCTAATATCAAATGCCTGTGCTGTTTTTGTGGTTGTCTAACCAAAGCAAATTCAGACTAGAGCAGCAACCAACAATTTTCATTATTGGTTAGCCTGATGATTATTTTGTTGTCTATAAAATTTTCAAAAATATTGAAAGTCACAGTTTCTAATACCACCCGAGTGACATGTTCACGTCTTTTTTTTTTTTTTTTTTTTTTTTTTTTTTTTTAAACAACAGTTGGCCATCTCTTCTTTTTCACTGTTTGATATTCAGTTTACTATCAGAGAATAACTATTAAAAACAGCAAATATTTACATTTGACCAGCTGGAACCAGATATTTTTCTCATTTCTGTTTGAAAATTACTTCAGTGAGTAATTTTTTCCTGATTTATCTGATTAATCTGTTAATCATTTCAGATCAAATTCAGTGTAAACCTATAGTCACAATGTGACTATAGGTTTTTAAGCAGCCAAAGATGTAAACATAGTCACAGCATAGTTCTTAGGTTCAATTTGAAATGAATGATTCATATACAGATAACCTTGCATAGATGCTGTTATTTTGTTACTTATCAAACATTGCCTACATAGTAGTTCTTCTTGATGTAGTGGAGACACCCATTTTCATTTGATTGCACAGATATCATTCAGTCACCCTATCCCAAAAACAGGCCGCACAGCATTTCCAATAATTCATTCAAACATACTGAAATCATTTGTAAGGAGGTAGAAATGGCAAAAATAACAAAAGGAAGAAGAACATGAAATAGAAAAAAATGCACCATGCACAAACGCAAGATTACAATGACCATTACAAGAGGGGGGCAGATCAAAAACAGAAAATGACGCTGACAAAGGTAATGTATGAAAAGTCCATTCTGATACCAGCGTCTGCTCCACTCAGAGTGCCAGAAACATACTCGATGCTTTAATGCTTGATTCCAAGGGACAGCGAAAAAAGATGACCTCATAGTCTCATACTCTCCTACATTCAGAGTGACAGCTGAGGCTGAGGTGAATAAAGCTGTAATAAGGAGACAGCGTAGTACTTCAGCCCCTTCATTCATGGGGCAGAGCTGCGGAGTTCATGTTGATCTCATGACTGTGACACTGTGTTCCCTGGTGTGGGATGTGCCATCTCCCCTGCCATCTGAGTGAATAGGACAGGCTTGTTGCTCTGCCACAAGGCCTCCCCTCTGGATCCATTGCTGCTGACAATGGGGAGGGGGACAGCCATGGAGGACAGATGGCAGCTAAGGTGGGCAATGCATGTCTGCCCTAGGATGGAATGACACAAGGACTGCTTCATTGAGGATTTACACTGAAGTTTGAATGGATCTGTTTTGTATCACAGAAACAACCTTTTTCTTACAACAACTACTAATGTTTAAGTGACCTTGCGATATCTGCATGCTGCTGATGTGTTTTGCAAAGTGTCAGTTTTGGACTACATAAAGCTTAAGATCATAGTTTTGGTTCATACATTTTTCTAAAATGTGTGTTGACATAGAAAGCAGCTTATTCCAAGTAGAAAACATTTTTCACTAATAATCTTTTTAAAATAAGAAGAAAAAACCATTAGTACTCTAGGGATTTAAGTATTAGCTACAAAGGTAGGTACAGAAAACATTCTTTATTTAATGTTATTTTTAAATTCTTTAAAATAGAGCCACTTTTTAATAAAAGTGTATTAGAAGTGTATGGTCACACTGTAGAGTAATAATATTTTAGCACACTTCAATAAATAAACAGTTAAGAACATGCTGTAATACTAAGACATATTTAATTGTGAGATTAGGTATTTTAAAATGAATACTGGTGCAGACCTAATATATTTTACATTCTTAAACTTGCATCCTATTGTTGGATGAAAATTCAATAATAGCTTCTTACACTGGCTCAATTATTTTGCTTTTATCAATTATTAATATTTCCAAGACTGCTGCAGTGCCATGAAATCTGCTCTTAGCACAGTTTATTCAGACAGGGGACCTTACATTTTGTCTGACACATATACTCTACAATGATATGACAGGATAGCTAAACAGAAACTGTCATACAGTTCCTTTAGAGGAAAGTTAATAACTGAAACAACCCACCTGGAAAAGCTGCACATGCATTTCCCATCCTGAAGGTCTCCTGTGCCCTCTCTAGTTATTCCATGCACAGTCTGATCCACAGAATATCATCTTCCATCTTAATGTCCAGGACTTTTCTGACTTTTTGATAACTTCCAAAATGGGGGAAAAGTGAGACAAGAACAAGAAACATTGACAAAACTAATTAGACAAGGCTTTCTATATCCTGTTTTTCCACTCTGTGAAGAAGTGAGGTCTCTTCGTTGTGAATGACTCACATTCTGGCTTGTGTCTGGTTTCTATTACACCAGCCTTCTGCCCAAGAAGGAAGTATAAAAAACAGAGAGGCAGAAAAAAATCCTCCTCTGGCAAGTGACCCTCATCCAAAGGTTCAGACGTGAAGATATTGTACTGCAGATTGAAATGAACACACAGCTGAGAGATCATATTAATCGCAACAAAGTCAACAACCCCCTCATGCGCAGCATTTGTAACACAGATGATGAGGAGCTCTCTGTCTCTCTCTTTTCCTTTTTCTCCCTCTGTGTTCAGTGGTTGACTGAGAAAAATGTTGACATGTAGGGTGGTGGCATGCTTCATACATATTTGTAAAAATGCATAAGATCATTTAAAACATCCACACTTCTTGCCCTCGCTCTCCCTCTTTCACACACACTGTCACAAACACATTCAGACAAACACATACATCAACCACAATAAATGCAGATTAGTAACCTCTATATTATCTGTCAATTACATAACTGTTTACAGTGGTTGACAGTTAAGCAAAAACAACTTTGGGGAAACAGAGACAGGGAGTTTGAGGACAGAAGTGTCACAAGAGACATAAGCCACCTTGCCTCCACGCAGATCCGATACAATGTAACTAGCAGGTATACTCAATCATATCAAGTGTCAAAATATTTAAACTTCCATCCAGGCAGATGGCCAGATAACAGAGCAGTGGATAGGTTGCACTCTGTTCACCTACTGCGTGTCTTTTCCAACTTGATGTTTATGCTTCATGCTTTTGCCTTGGGCTGTGCAGCGCAGCAGCACGTGTTGTTACTAAGGCATGTGATACATTTTTTTTACATGACAGAAGTCTCTCTCTTTCTCCTTCACACACACTTCATTACAACTTTTTTTTTTAAGAAATGTCATGAAAAAATACAAATGAGAAGGGGATTTGTGTAAGATTAAAGGTGGAAAGGATTTTCTCTTTCACTTTATTCTATGTGCCAGACCTTGCCGTCAAGTTTTGGAAGGGATTTAAACTCACTTACTTTTATTGGAGGACAGATAAACGGGTTAGTGTCTGGCTTGCATTAGTGAAATGTGTCTGGTCATTGTCACAGTGACCATATTATTGTAATGTTATGTTCACAAAGCCCTCAATAACCCTTAATTATGACCAGTATACAGCCATAAAGTGAAGAATAACGTTCAGCAGCATCAGAAAATTCACCATCAATCTCATCACAATTTCTACCCAGCTACTTAAGTGATGGTGACAAATTCTTTTCTCCCTAATTTTTAATACATTTTATGTATATTATGGGTTGTAACAGAGCAAAGACCACTGCAGCAAAACATATCAAAGGGAGATAATACAAGCAAATTTGAAGTATCTCATTCTGTTTGATAGTTTGTGGTTTAAAGAAAACTGAAAGCTAGGCATCTGAGCCTGCTGGACCCATCCTCCAGAGTACTCGCCTTTAAGGCTTCCCTGTCCATCTCACTGACGAGATGTAGTGTAGCGAGCACCCCTGGTGCAGCACTGAGGAGAAGAAGACGGGGGGTTGCTGCTGGAATGACTGGTGCATTTAGGGCTTGGACATGTGCTATCCCCAAGGGACAGATAGGCACATGCTTATGTATTCCTCTCTACAGTTATTACAATTACAATTATTTTATTCTAACTATTAAACAAAATGGGCATATGAAATTTTTGTCCATAATTACACTTAATAAAGACCGTCAATTTCAGTATTGTTTATTAACATTTATGTGAATACTGTAATTGTGGCAAATATGTAATTACAAAACACTTTTAAAATCAATTATTCAATTCATTAATTAGTCTGAGACTGCACTAAAATATCTGAAGCAAAAACATACATGCACAAACACACAGAGTCAAATCAGTGATGCTGTCCTCGTGCCCTAGGACATTTCAGGCTATTCTAGCTTTGGGAAGCTGTTCATGTTGATAAATATTGATTGGACCACCCAGAGGCAGGAAAATATTACAGTTGTCCCCTGTAAGACAATGTTTGACATTGCTCTTGTTACAAGGGCTGACATCATGTGACAGCCAAACGAGAGTGTTTAATATTCATTAATTTATATTTAGTGTTAAATGTAAAATGTAGATGGTTCTTTTTTTTTTTCAACGTTGGTAGCATCTATGGGATATGAACAACTTTAAAAAAATCTAATCTGACAGCTGAGAAATGAACACACTGGCACATTTAATGCATTTATTAAGAAGAAGAAGAAGACGAAGAAGCTTTATTTTATTGTCATTGTAACATTGTGACATGTACACCGAAATTTTGTTTGGAGCCGAGAGCCCTGGGCTGCTGCAGAATTAGTGTAGAAGCAATGTCTTTGTTTATTCTGTAATTGCAGAAATATTTTAAGAGAATTATTTTATTTAGTTCCAGACAGTTTCACCCTTAAGAAGTCATTGGGAGCTGTGAGGGTTTGTAGCATAGCCAAGTGTTGGAGTGATGCAACATGGAGGGGTGAGCGTCTCAACGGGTCTCCTTGGCCGCCACCAATGTCATCACAAGAGTTTTATCCACATGTATTTACAGAACAAAGTTGATGCAAGCAGATTGGGGGCTGTGGAGGTCTGTGTTTATGTAACAGGTCAAGAACCACAATGTGACTTAGATGCCCCTCCCCCCCAAACAAAAAATAAGAGTGATACAAGAGCAAAAACATGCACCACTATCACTAAACTGCTCTAACTATCCCATAGGCACCCTGAGAGTGGTGGCAGTCTCGTCTCGTTTGTTCATGTTTCTCCCAGTTTCTCAGCTGAGTCTATCCTACCCCCGAGGCCAGTGCGTCCCGTGTCAGTTTCACTAAGGCTGGACTCCACTGAAGCGACTGAGATGAACATCCTTGAGGTGCATGCCAACAGCTTCCGTCAGCTAGGGCTCTTCCACATATGAGCAAAGCAACTTGCAGTTAATATGCACTACACTGTTTTAATAGCAAAGATTTGCCACTAAAATCTCTTAATAAAAAAACACTGCTTTATGTTTGCTACTGGATTGACTTATGGATAAGGTATCATGTACTTATAAATCATCTCATCTTATATTTATAGATTTATAAGTAGGAGGAAAATGCTTTTAAAATCAGAAAATAATAAAGTAATACATTAGCATTGTGCCACCTATTAAAGTTTCCTGACAAAATTAACCCTCTGATATGGCTTTTTCCCATTTGTCATCATTTTGCCAGTTATATATTTTAACAATAAAGACTGAAAAGTTTGCAAAGCAATGGTTTTGTTCAGCAGTGCATTGAGGTGACATGATACAGTGAGGCCACATCATGTTTGGCCTTTGTCAGAACTAACTTCCCATAATTTTCTGTTTTTTTTTCTATTACTAGACTTTGATGTATTCCCCTTGCTGATAGGATTTCAGTTGTTGAATTTTTAAAGTGCAGCCAGTGTCCTCATTCTGAATAAACACAATCAAGCGATAATAGTGTCTGAAACTAGAATGTGGTGAAACAGCACTTTGACCATCATGTGGGCAAACAAAATTAAGACAATACACCATAATTGATCAGTGATAATCTAGTGAATTAGTACAATCTGTTCACAAGATTTACATCTTCTTAATTGTTTTCTTTGCAGTCATTATTTTTACACTCACTATCTGATTAAATTTTCCATTAGAACAGTAAAATCCAACACAGTACTCATCCAAAAAACAAAATAACAGGGCTTTACTTGCAGGGCTTAAAGATCTAATCTTTGGCATTATTTTGTCTTGGCTGGCCATGTCATAGCCTGATCTGAGAAAACCCCAGAGGAGCAGCAGACCTAGTCACGGTCATTTGCACTAACTGAGATAAGTTTACTGCCTTAGTGCCATCGCCCTGCTTCAACTCAGTGAACTCC
The DNA here is from genome assembly GCF_001952655.1 of Monopterus albus. Lineage (NCBI taxonomy): Eukaryota > Metazoa > Chordata > Actinopteri > Synbranchiformes > Synbranchidae > Monopterus > Monopterus albus. Next base: position 153,089 of record NW_018128366.1, read on the forward strand.
AGACACTGGTAGCAATGCTGCAGGACCCCCAGTTATAACAGCTATACGCCCTCTCTCTTTGACATACATGTATGCAGCAAAAGCTCAGATCAAAACTGTGCACATCCATGTACCATGTAGTGTACTAGTTAATACATTTAAAGCAAACTTCTAAAGCTTAGCTATTAAGGCAGTGATAAGAAAAGGGCATCGTCTGAGCAAAAGGCACAAGCTAGTAACAAATCAGGCAAAATATTAACCTTCAAGGTCATTTAATGATTTTACAATTAATCTTCAAGGTCACTGAATGATTTTGCAATAACTGTATAACAGCTGATGTAAACGACCAGCTCGATTTTTGTCACTGATCTGTTCAATGAATGACACTGGGA
>NW_018128367.1:0-6327 GCF_001952655.1 Monopterus albus
AGTCACAGAGGGTGGGGTGCAGACCTGAAGGTTCAGTTAGGACCCACACCACAGTTTATTACCTTAATGTGGGAATCATTCATATTGTTATTTTTTCTTTTCACATTGTTTAATTTAACTATTTATGGAGTGGCCCACAGAACACGTAGCTGCCACTGATGGTATGGGCTGCCACTTTTGGTCCATGTTAAGTTAAAGAATTACTACTAAACAGTAGGGCCTGGCCCTCCATGTGATTTAACACGGACCAAAACTCAGAAAAGTTGATAAGTTGTATAAAATAGCACTGAGGGCAGAGGCACATTTAGTGGGGTCCCCCATAATGTCCAAGGGGAGAAGCACCTGGCGGGGTCCCCCATAATGCCACTCTGGGCGGGCTGTACATAGTTCAGACTTGGTGGGACTTGTTCAGTTGTTGCTGTGTGTGTGTGTGTGTGTGTGTGTGTGTGTGTGTGTGTGTGTGTGTGTGTGTGTGAGACAATAAAAGAGAAAAAGACAAGCTTCGGTCTCCCAACCCTTCCTCTCCAGTAAGACATTACAGTATGTTCTTCCTATTCATCCCATTGATCATTATTTGGATCCCACATATTTATCTCTGAGCCCCCAGGTTAGAGTGACAAAGAGAGACAAGTACAATCATGACACGTGGGCAACATCACAACTGTTGATAATGTGTTAAACAGTGTCAGCTGATTATGGTGTGTAAACACCAACAGTTGATGTATTTTCCTAAATATGTAGTGGTCACTTATGCAGTTGTTTTAGGGTGTAACACAAAAATGATGTATGTGTTGAACAAAATTCTGTGTGTTTTATAAAACAGGAAGGACCACAGCAGTGAAATTTAATACAAATTCAAAACCTGTCACTGGAACATGGCCTGTTTGTTCCTGAGAGACAGTTCATGATGTGCAACAGTGCCCTCCACTGTCTCGATGTACATATAGTCTGGTGTTGCTTTTTATCTGATTTGTCACCTGTGCACAGGCCCAGAATTTTGGAAAAGCAGAGGAAGGGAAAGAAAAAGTGCAAATAACTAAATCAAATCAATCCTTTCCAAAGTTTTGTCATTTGTCCATTCCACCTAAGATGAAAACAGCTTATACTGATGTTATTAATAACCCCTGTGCTTTTCCTGCTGTGACATCAAAATCACAATCATTTCTGCTGTGCAGAACATCTGTAGATGGATGAATAGCCAGTAGCTGATACTGATAACAGTCTCCGGTGTTTTCAGTTATTACTGTTGTTTTTGCTTTAAATTTTTATAAAGATCGCTTTATTTATTTTTATTGTAATTATGCAAGGTAGTTTGGTCAACAAGACGTTTTTAAAGTGCTAAATAAATTTGGACTGAGTGATTGATTAGGCCTTTTTGGCAGTCCTGAGTAACTCACTGGACACTGGAAAAAAAAGATAACAATCGTCACCGTACTGTTGATGTGTTCCTATATCCCGAGCGACCTCAAGGGGGCGCTGTTTCAACCATGACTTGTTCTGACGTAGCACAAGGGGGCGGGCGGTGTGGCGGTGTATACAAGTCTGCAATTCCATTCATGCAGTGTGTGTAGCACTGTCGTCGAGACCGGAGTCGTGCCACATCGTCGTCGGACCAGAAAGCTCCACTCACGCTAATAGGAAGGTCTGGTGAGTAATGTTGTGTTCGTTCCACTTCCTGTGGCGCCCTGGTCCTGACTCACCTTCTGCAGTTTTCGAAGTAGCTGTGCAAATATGGCTGCAGGGGTTTTGAAGAAAAGAAAACTCAAAAGCTAGCCAAAAACCTTTTGAAATGGTCTTTCTCTCTTCGCAATTAACCTTAATGTCAGTGCGATGCATTTCCTTGTGTTAGCGCAGTGCGTAGGGCTGTGTGACGCTTCGTGACGTACAGAAAAATGTCTTACCCTCGTAGTGACAAAACTGGACAGCTTGTGAGCTTCTTTGGCAAATATTACCTTATGAAAAGCAAAACTGTATCTCATTGTTTTGCACTCACAATCGTAATCTTGGTTAAAACGAGCAAACAAACAAAAAAACAGGTTGTGAAAATATAGACTACGTCGAAGAATATTTGCATTAAATATATCACCTGTTTGTGGCTTCTTTTATTCAGCTCTTCTGTGGGGACCTGGTTATCAGACCCTCCTTGGTGTTCATAACATGAATGCAGGCAAAAGTCCAAGTAAAGGTCATTCATTGACAACCATCTGGCTCTATTACAAAACATAATGCGGCTACAGTATTCAGTAATAATACAATTGGGTAATAGTGTTATGAGTATGACTGTACAGTAGTCTACGATGTGTGATAGTTGCAAAAGATAAATTTTGAATGTGTGTGAATGTCAGCTGCCAGCGAAGGTCAGGTGAGGCTGGTTTATCAGTGTCCTTTTTGTATAAACACAATAAAAGCAGAGATAACACGCTTTGTTTATTTACACGGGGCTGAAAACACTACTCATTTAGAGAAATAAATATAGTTTATTGGGGCTGCACCCCGGTGACTCAGTTGCACCCAGACCACGTGGGCAGGACATTTGCTATAATACCAGAAAAATATAACCTACATATGCTGAATGTGTCTTTTGCGACGTCCTGTCTGATGTTAGTCAGTAATGGTAACAGGAAAAGGTTTCATGAGGTGGATGATGTGGTGTTTGAACCATCGTGCAGGTGCTCAACGTTAGTGCATGAAATACTGGGTGTAGTTGGGGACATGGTTCATTTACATTAGACAAGGATTTCCTTAGCAGTCTGTAAAATGGGCTAATGCCAATTATACAATATCCAAAACGGAAAATATGTGTTGGGTGGCGTTACAGTAACAGCATAAGTATGTTCTTTCCGGCGTACGATGAATTAGAAATGCTACGTCGCCAGTTTAACCCGGTATCTAAGCGGAGCAGCGCTACGACCTTTCCCCTAGTTTCTGCAGCACAGGGTGGATCATGTGATGTTGGAAAGTAGCTGGGGGAAGGGACTGGCTGCTGAAAACACTGCTCTGTGGATGCTGCTCTTTCCGAGGAAACCAAACGCAGACAAGACGTGTTCTGTTTTCAGAGTGCTTTTTTTGAATGAACTAAAAATGGAATCTGAAAAGAAAAGGAAAAAACACTGATTGGCAAAACCAAATGGAGCTTTGCAGGAGAAACGTTTCTGTTCGAGAGAAAAGCAGACTGGTGAAAGCCCAATAATGTATCTCACCTGAAGTGGTACGGCATATTTAATGGATTGAAATAAGTTACTTGTGCATATGAAATAATGAAATCTGAAACTTATTACATATATAGCTAAGATCTTTGCAATTCTAAACACTGAGCCCCAGTTGCATGAGCAAGTAATACAAATATATCAATAATATCTTAATATTTAGTGGCTTTGTGAATTACCTAATTACAAAATATAGGACAGACAAGAACTCTGCAGACTTGACACTGGTTCCAGTAAGCATTGGCAAGACCCACTAGGCAAAATCCTGTTTAATCGAGGTTGTTTCTCAGAGCCCCCTTTATTGCAAAGATGTTGTATTTCTGTCTCCACAATCTCTTCTTCTCATCAGCCTCAAATGAAAAACAATTAATACCACAAACTGTGTCTTGCTACTACATGTTCATTTAAGGTTTAAAAATATAAAATAAAAAACATTTTCTTGTTGAAAGTGTTAGGTTATTTTTTAGTTAGATAGATATTCAGAGATTTGTTGTCTAGGAATGTTTAGTGCAGACAGGGTGACTAGCTTAGGCTGGTAACTATTCAGCCTGCGGTGCAGACTGCAGGCACGTCAAGGTTACAGGAAAACTGCTGTTAGTGTCAACTGTAATGCTAGTCTTAATATTTGTCTTAATGTGTAAGGTTATGTCCAATTGTTTTAGATACACACCACGAAAACAACAGTCACGCACCTCGACTTTTCCTCATGTTTTGGCTAAACGTTATAGCAGCTGCAAGGCTTGCTTATCGGGTGACGTCACGGTTCGACAGCCCAGAAATGATTAATATTGTATAGCAATGCGTGGTTCGGGGTCTTTTTGGTTTCCGGGCTGCTCGGGCAGGCTGGGGGTTGGAAGATCTCTGGACTTGAAGTGTTAATTCTTGCCTGTGACTTTTTGAATAAACCAGCACGGTTATATTTTTTATATACTCAAGTGGTCTGAGTCGTCCCTCTGAGTTCCTGGTTTGAAAGAACCGGATGAGGCTTTATAATGGTTTACAGCCTTTAAAAGGGATAAGCTACAACACCCACCTGACTGGTTCAGAGACAAGTAACAGTCATTCCTCAGTGCATCTCCTTTGGTGTCAGCTTGTAGGAACCAGTTTAGTTGATAAAGGAGTAGGAGCAGAGGCATGACCAAATACCAAAAATGCAAATCAAGTTGACTTGTCAACAACACCCCTTAATTTGCAGTATTTACCAAGGACACATAGCCGATAGCACTCTGAGAAATGATTGTTCCACAGTTGTATGTTTGACTGGTCTTTACTAAAAATAAAACTTAAGTCCGAGGCAAGACCAGGTTAAGTTGCAAACAAACCAAGATGATACAGAGACCAATAAAATGCCATCTTGAGACCACTTTTTAGCTACAGTAACAAAGAGGCTACTAAACGGGGGAATGTTCATGGTGGTAACTCACTGCAGCTGCTCATCTCGCAAGTGTTTCTTCGTTTATATAGCGCTGTAGCAAATATGCCTCTAAACCTATACTTATACTGTGCTTCTGGTTAAGCATGTACCGATCCATTTAACTTCACCCCAGTGTTGTTTTCAAATCCAATAAGAATCCTTTACCACTCAAAGACCATTTCCCTATCAAGAGCTTCAACTAGTTTTAAGTCTTGGAAATTAAGTAACTTGCACTGTTGTTGAGGAATCCAGGACTATTGATTACAAGGAACTGTGACCCAAGCTGGTCAGTGTGAGAGATTGATCTGATATTTTGCCTTTCAACAATAATTTACAGCCTCATCCATAATGTTGCATCAGGATGTGATGGTCGTACATTGTTCTTTGTTTGTATCTGATCTTTCTTCAAGTCAGTACCCATGTTAATGTGACTTTTTGATGTTTCCTAGATGAAAATGAAGAACATGAACATGCAGTGAGAATATTGTAGGCACAATAAGGTACCTTGACCTTTTATCTTTGCTTTGCTTTTAATTATCAGGCACTTTCTTTTCAGTGACCCTGTACTGTAGTAGCCACCATGGCAGAAGCACACCAGGCTGTGGCCTTTCAGTTCACTGTCACCCCTGATGGCATTGACCTACACCTGTGCCATGAGGCTCTACGTCAAGTTTACCTCTCTGGCCTCCACTCCTGGAAGAAAAGGTTCATTCGGTTCAAGGTGAGTGGTGTTGTACATATAGGAGAGGAAAGTTCACAGGGTTTCTCTACAGTGTTCGGGGAAATCTTGATGAACTTTGACTGAGCTCGTCTTTGTTGTATAATGCAGGGCTCCAGACTAACATTTCATACTGGTGGCACCATCTCCTCTTGTACAATATAACGCAAAAGAATCTATTTTTCATAAATTATTTTAAATAACCTTACTATCCAGTGCTCAGTGACACTGGGAGCCTGATCCATCAGAAGAGACTCAAGTAAAAAGTTTCCAAAAGATAGGCTAACAGCTGACCTACCTGATTTAACCAGCTGTCTGTGGCGATTATGCCTCAAATGCGCCAAAGGAAAAAACAGATTCAAAGTATAAAAAAGCGGTCCAGGGATGACACGTGTGTCTCGGCGTGAGTGTGGGTCGACACATTTGATAGATTGGAAGTCTCTGCTTCGGGAGACAGGCGAGTGACAGACCTGCATTTAAACATTGCGATAATGTTGCAGAGGTTGTTATGTCTGTCCGCCATTTCTACAGCATGACCTGTTTATTATACAGTCACACCAATGTGACCTTTAAAAAAAAAAGTCATTTGCACCTTAAATAAATTTGGTCACAAAATGCACCTGATCACTCGCAGTCTGGGGCCCGTGTTGTTAGTATCTCACAGCAGTTTCTGTTCATTTCTGTTCCCAGTAAATATAAATGATTAAACAGCCCCAGTAATGCTGTTTATATAGATTGCTCTCCTGCTATAAATCTGTTTGTGTAGTTACCTACTAGAAGGTCACCTACTCTCAGGCAGAAAGCCAACACGTTCCTGTCTGTTCTTTGTGTTCTAGCCTTTGGCCTAGTTGTCTGTTTCTACATGGTCACATTGAGTTGCTTGAACCTAAACACCTGCTAGTGTTTTCACACATTCCTCTACATATTTCCTTTAGACGTCCTTAATTAACAATAGCTTACATGTATCAACAGGACACAGAACACTGATA
>NW_018128367.1:7622-11745 GCF_001952655.1 Monopterus albus
TGTGTGTGTGTGTGTGTGTGTGTGTGTGTGTGTGTGTGTGTGTGTGTGTGTGTGTAAACTGTACCTAATATATTCTTTGCTCCCTACATTTGGTTTACCTTTACACAGAATGGGATAATGACTGGTGTGTACCCGGGCAGCCCTGCTGGGTTCATGATAGTGGTTGTGTCCTACATGTCCTACAATAAATACAAACAGCTGGATCCCTCTATGGGATTGATTGCCAAGCTGGGTCAACACATACCCATCAGGTAAGGCATATGATATACAGTATCATGATATCACAAGGTGCTGTCCTAGCCATTGTTGTAGTCAAGTCACTAAACCTTGAGTCTGGGTCAAGTCCCAATCAGTAAAGAATAATAAAAATAAAAGTGACAGTCCTTGTCTCCAACTTCCAAGTCTGCATGGAGTTAGTGCTTGAGAGCAATTATGCACATTTCAGCTATTTATGAGAAAACTCGTAGGGTTGTTTTTTCCAGCATCTCCTTCAGCAGCAGCTACTTACAGATTTTGCAGTAGATGATTTGATTTTTGTTGGTTCTGACATCCTGTTGTGTTCCTGCTGTCCACCATACCTCATCATAATGTTTTTAATGAATTGTGCAAACACTTCCTTTCCATAAACATGCTTTGTGCTGGGGATTTTCCGTTAAGTCATATGGACATTGTTTATGACGGTGTTATTAAGATTGTTACTATCAGAAATGTTTAAATATTTCACAGTACAAACATTTATATGTAACATAGTTTCAAACATTTCAAAATGGCAGATAAAAGCTATGCTACTTCTTACAGAATGTGTCATCATTGTACACAGTGTAGTAAGAATTGGGTATATATGCGTTTTAAATCTGTCAAGATAAATGACATGCGTTATCAGTTATGTTTTAACATGACGTTGACTTTGGCCTGGGATAGGACAGCTACAACGTGATGTTCATTATCTAGAATTTTAATTTTAATTTTGGAGTTCTTGATCATGAAATATCCTCTGTTGTTACCCTCATATACCTAACATATAATCTGATTGTTCTTGTTTACTTTAAGATAAAAAATTTATTTACCACAATTATATTTTCTTGTTTGCAAAGTTGTTATTATGGTATAATTGTTACACAGTAAAGCATAATCTAATCTTTCATTTGTCCACTGAACTGTTAAATGAGAAAGGTGGATTTGCTGCTGTTATTTTGACCCACTCTGGTGTTTTGTCCTTATCTCATCCCCTTTGTCTCCCCTTCTCTCCCTTTTTCTATCCACAGCCGATATATGTCCACTGACAGCCAGAGGATAGTTGGAGGAGTTCTGGTGGGTACTGGCCTGTGGGTTACCATAATCATGATTATGAGGAATGTCCTGAAGTGTTTGTTGTCGTGGCATGGCTGGATGCAAACACGCCATGGTTCTATGACCTGGTCTACCCGTCTGTGGCTGGTGAGACAATGAATTTGCTCCTTTAGGGCAGATTTAAACTGAAATGTCCTAGCAGTGGTGTTTTCCATGACTAAAGAAAGCAGTTTTTGCCATCTCCTACAGAGAACATTGTCAGACGTTGTGCCAATCAAATATGTGACACATTTATTTATCATACAGCTACACAGTTTGTTACAAGGGCATGACTGTTCTTAAATAATGTGAGTATTCTAAATGAAACGGGGTTAACTTTTTATACTAAACGGTGCTGAAATGGATTTAAGTTGTGATACACTATTATACGCTTGTGCCCTTGTTTTACTTTAATTGAATTTGATGTAAATTAATTGAAGTCTAATATTGCTGTAGGACTTTAATTTCCTTTTGATCTAGGTTTAAAAATTCCTTGTGTTTGCACTTTTCCTCCTACCTGACAGGTTTCCAGGTGAAGCACAAAGCTTTCTTTAAACTTTCTTCCCCCTTTTCTTCTTGTCCAGTTATTAGTGAAGATATTCTCTGGGAGGAAACCAATGCTCTACAGTTTCCAGAACTCCCTGCCACGGCTATCTGTTCCTTCCATCAAGGACACCTGCAGAAGGGTAATCTTCATCCTGACTTGTCATTTCTTTTCTGAACCGTACTCTGTGCATATACCCAATTGTTCACAATGGTCCCGGCTATTGGAGCAGAGTCTCTATTTTAAAGAAAATCAGAGAGGACTAAACATTCTCAAATTTTCTTTGAATAGCCACCTGAAATAAAAGCCATTCCGTTTTTTGTTTTTCTTGTATCTCTCTTTTGTGCAGTGAGCAAGTGCTTTTCTCTATTTGTCTTTTTGACCTTTTGGCTGAATGAAAATATACACATATTTAAAACCAGCCGCATTGTTGCAACCGTTACTTTTCTCTTGTAAAAGTAGACCATGATGTTTGAAAACACTTCTAATGAAGTACAAATCTCACCTTTTTAAGTGTCTTGTCCTGATGGATTTTATTGTCTATTTCTCCTCCTACTGGGCAGCAGTTTGCTAAATAGTGTCGTTGGACCTAAATACATCCAGTTTCGCATTTGAAGTGGGTATTGCCCCGACCACAGGGGGAAGTATTGAGCAAATGTCTGCTTGGCACACCAAAATGAAAGAAGATGACAAATATTCAAGGACTGGGGCTACCTTCTATTATAATGCACACTGGCTGAATAAAAATAAAATCAAAACAAAGGTTAGACTAGAAGAGTCTCCGTTGACTAACTGACGTCTCAACTAATTTTCCAACTAGTCAACTTTCAGGGGAGACCCCTACTACCGTCGTATCTGGGGAGAAAGCATAGGTGACTGGTTTTTCTGGTCTAGCAAACCCGTTGTCCTGTAAAATTTATGAGCCTTTGCTTCATTTTTTGCGACTTGGCATTTCTCTGTGTTTACAGTACCTGGAGTCAGTGCGTCCCCTGATGGATGATGAGCAGTATGCAAGGATGAAGGGCTTGACTAAAGACTTTGAGAAGAACTTGGGACCAAGACTGCAGTGGTACCTCAAGCTCAAGTCCTGGTGGGCCTCCAACTATGTAAGTCGGAAAGCATTCATCTCCCTCTGCCTCTTCTCTGCTCTTTTGTCACAGTATTGGACATTGTGCAGCATCTTGATTCAGTTTTAGTGTCAAGAAAAGCAGCATATCTAATAGTCACTCTCTGTTCCTTTGTCCCCTCACTTTCTTTGTGGTGCACAGGTCAGTGACTGGTGGGAAGAGTATATCTACCTGAGAGGCCGTGCACCCATCATGGTCAACAGCAACTATTATGCCATGGTAAGATGTGCTTTTTACCTGCGTATTAAGATTAGGGAAAATGTTTCTCCATGTAGGTTGTTATTGAATACCCGAAGATGTGTGTGTTTGCTTGCTTTTATGGTGACGCCTGAATACAAAACTTTGTCTATTAATAGCAATAATGATCATTTTCTTTGGATAGCACCTTTCAAAACACAGTTTCACACTGCTTTACAGTATGAACAATGATTAAAAGTAATAAAATTGAGCAAAAGTCTAAAACATGAAAAATATTTAAAAATAATTACTACTATATGTCAGTTAAAAAAGGCAGTGTGCTGAAGTGAGTTTTAAGAAGAAATTTAAAGGATACAGAGTTTGCCTGTCTGAGGTTTTCAGGCAGCCGAGGGGCTCGGACAGCAAAGGCCTGGTCACGTTTAGATTGAGGAGCCATTGGTAAGGCCCTTCCAGAGGACTTCAAGCAGCGATGAGGCTTATAGGGAGGCAGCATATCACAGCTATAAGCAGGAGCCTGACCATTCAAGCTCTTAACCAGTGAAGAGCAGCAAGGACTGGTGTGATGTGGTCACTTTTCACAGAGCGTTTTAAAATCTCGGCAGCACCATTTTTTAGCAGTTGTAGACTTTGAATGTTTGACCTGCTGATACCAAAATAAAGAGCATTGCAATAGTCTAATCTGGAGGGGATATAAGCATGGGTGACCTTTTCTAGATCTGCAGATGAAATGAATAACCTGATCTTGTTACAGTATGTCAGTTGGATAGAACGGGATTGCACAACTTTAGGCACTTGACTGTCAAAGGACAACTCTGAATCAAACATAACACCCGGGCTGTGGTCCTCTCTTTTGATATATTATTAGGTAGAACGTCCATCCTAGATGACAGCTTGTAAGTGCCGCTAGTGCTGGAGGCAGAAGGTT
>NW_018128367.1:11986-21876 GCF_001952655.1 Monopterus albus
ATTTGGCATCATTCAGTTACTGGAAATTGATGTTAGTTTTCACATGGCAGAACATAAATAGATGAAACATTGGTGTTACAAGGCTTTAGTGGAACTTAATATACAGCTGTGAATTGCCCACATATAAATGAAAGTAGATATTATTTCTGCACATCATTAACCCATGTATGGCCTGTACATAGTGAATAAAAGAAGGCCCAGAAAAAGACCCCTGGAGGATTGCGCCCATGAGGAAGAGGCGTCTCCAAGCATAAAAGAGAAGGATCTGTCGGACAAATCAGTACAGAGACGTATCATGGATGCCAACATAGTTTTTCAGGTTTTGTGTGACCCTTTTGGAGTACTGCGTCCTAAAACACAGCTATGGAAAGTTGAGTTATATACAGGAGTAATGTTCTCTATGGCTGTGAGCACTTGGGTAGAAAATTTTGTTTTTTCCTATGTAACATTAAGATACACACAGCGGTATAAACCCTACAATCTGCTACAATTTGACGGCTCCAAACCTGTGTCAGATGTATGATCATGGCCCCAGTGAACTCAAGAATACTATCCACAACTGATGATCTGTCACAGACTCTGGCACAAATCCACATCTCTCCATGTTTCTGCCTGGATAGGTGAGACAGTAGACTGGACTGTTACTGTTACAGACATGGGTCACTTGTTGCTACAGATACATGACTGTTGAGCTGTCTGTTTATACTGTCTGCAGTTACAAAGCAGTATACAGGATAAGTGGGACTTTAAAATACTAGGACCATTGAAATATGTGTTTTGCATTGTACCCAAAATGCACCTTTGCTCTTTCTTACAAAGCTGTGTCTCAAAAGGGAGGTAGATGTAGTATTGGGGTCAACACACATACAGTATTTGGAATAGCAGGTTATACTTGCTACTGTGCATGTGCACACAGTTCCAGACCAAAATATCTAAGAAGAATTTACAGATGGATCACTAAGTAACACTGTTTTTGGAACTCTTTGCGTTTACAGGTCACCTCTTGCCCTTGTTACTTAAGACAGTGTAACATTGGGGGTAAACTGCATGAAAGCATTGGTTGAAATGTGACTGATTTATTTATTTTACAGTATTTTAAATCTTTTTATATTTTCTCCAGGATTTCCTGTATGTGTTCCCCACCCCCATCCAGGCTGCCAGGGCAGGTAATACCATCCATGCCATCATGCTTTACAGGAGAAAACTGGACAGAGCCCAGATCAAACCAGTGAGTATAGAACTGTCTTTCTGTTTTACTTGTTAAGTTTGTGATCCAGTAATACCTTAGTACATATCTGACCACATCAATCCTATGATTGATATGGTCGGATATACTGTATATTGCTTAATCACCATTATCTCAGTGTGTTTGACTTTTAAGATTACAATGAGAGCAGATCATCTTCAATAAACATTTCTTTGTACTGTACGTTTGTTCATAGTCTCACCAGTGATTATGCAGAAACTTGATATCGGCCTCAGCTCACTATGACTAACTTTGTGAAATGAGCCATGCACTGAGCTTTTTCCTTGTTTTGATGAAGGTACAGCTGCAGTTACAGTAACATTTTCTGAAGGCTTGGTGAATAAGGCCTAAAGAATGCTGGTGACTTTTACTGACACACAGTAGCATCATCTTTTCCCACTGCTCTGTCAGTATTTCCTTTACTAGCCTGCATGATGAAGTGCCGATTCTTCATAGTACCTCTGCACAATGCAGGCACACATTCTGCAGCATGTTGCATAAACACACACTGCTCTCTTACAAACACTGACTGCATACATATGTACAAACACCAATGCATGAACCCACTTTGTTACAAACTCACATTTGGTTGTCTCTGTTTCACTGTTTTGTCCCTGCGCTGTGTTGGATGCTGCGTTAGATATACTTGCTGGCGAACAAGGTTCCTTTGTGTTCGGCTCAGTGGGAGCGGATGTTTAACACCACCCGCGTCCCTGGTTTGGAGACAGGTAAGAGGAGGGTACATATCCATTGTGCCCTCTGACCTCCTAACTTGTGACCCTAGCCACCGCCGCAGCAACATCCTTTGAAACCCTGACTCCTAGGCTCATTCTCATCAGCATAGCCCTGAACCAGTCCTGTCTCACTGGCTTTCATAGATATCTGTATTCAAATTATTTAAAGTCATTTGTTAGGTCTAAAAATCTTGAAAGTATCTACAATTTAGCTGAAGTCCTGCTGTCATATCAGGGCTTTGCTGGTGGCATTGAGGTAGCAGGCCACTGGTTTCTGGACCCTGCTCATGACTCCCTCCTTGACATCTTTCTGAGGGTTCTCCTGTTCCTTAAGACTGCTTATCAAACCGGTCCTGTTCACTCCTTCTCCACGTCATTCATGCTCCTGTCCCTGTCCATGTCTCTGTGTATGTCTGCAGCTCTGGGGATTTTCGTTATTTAGTTTGTCATCTCTGTATGTTTGTCTCTCCCCTTTTGCTTTTCAGCTCATGCTCCAACATACTATTCCCATGTGCTCAGCCCAATACGAGCGTTTGTTCAACACCAGTCGTATCCCAGGTGTAGACACAGGTAGAGTCTTTAGCAGTGCCGCCACCTCCACACTACTCCTACTGTACTTCTCCTTGGAACATTTGGTCATCAGTTTTGAATTAGAAATAATCTGATTTCCATGAGTTAATAATGCATTAATGTGTGCTGGTCTATGCACATGTAAATGGTCGTATACTTGTATAGCGCCTTATAGTATACAGCACACTCAAAGCGCTTTCACATTATTCGGCCATTCACCCATTCGCACTCCCAAGCACTCATGCATTCACACACTGGTGACATCACTGGGAGCAACTGGGGGTTCAGTGTCTTGCTCAAGGACACCTTGACATGTTGACTGGACAAGCCGGGAATCGAACCGCTAATCCTCCGGTTAGGAAACGACCCGCTCTACGTCCTGAGCCACAGCAGCCCCCCCCACGTCAATTTGTATGTGACTGAAATCTAGTATTTAAATTTGAGAAGGTAAAACAGTGGTATGGTTAAGGTAAAACCTGGAAATGGCACACAGTGCTGAGCCTTTGTGGTAATATATTTGTGAATTTATAGGTTTTATTTCCCCAAAGTTTAATCCGTGTTCCATGGAGTGAGACACTGAAATACAATAATCACCTTGAATTGTTGGATGATGCTAATGGGCATGCACTATCTGAGAATAATACATGACCTGTAAGAGTGCAGGAAGCCATTCTGTGACTTTTATGATGTGGTTGTTTAAACTAACTTAAACATGAATTTTGCTGAAACATGGGATTTATAGTTATTGCTCAATCAAAAAAGAACTACCATGATATGTAACATGCATGCTCAGACTTCAAATGCATGGCGTACAGTAACACTCGGATCACATGAAAGCTCAAAGCTCTGGGGACAAGACCTTGAGCTGTGATATCATTTAAATGTAAGCTGAAATCTGTACATTAATAGAACATGCAGACAGACGGCTTCAATCCTTCTGGCTGTAGAGGGCAGAATTCAGTCCTAGCTAATTAAATTATTTGGAATGCATAAGAAGAGCAGTGAGATTCAGTGCGAAAAGTGATGAGTTTTAAGTAAAGATAGGTTTTACAATGTTAAAATGGAAATTAGTTCTTAGTGTAATTTGCAAAGCCAGTTCATTTAAGAATGGGCTCTTAGCAGTCAGTCCCATCTTCTCATTGCTAGAGGTGTTCTTACTGTAAGGGGAAGCACAGACTATGCATTTCTTGGATATGAGATTGTTGGTCTTGGGGTCCTGTCCTTTGTCTTGCCTGTAACAAAGGCAATGCTTGTTTGAACACAGTATCATAAATCAAAGATGCAAACAGTACCTTGGAATTTGTTTCTCTAGGTTGTCCACATTTCTGTTCAAGCAAACATTGCCTTAACCCATTGTACTCAAACCACTGACTTGTTCCCAAATGACAGCACATTCCCTTTTCATGTCACTTTCTGCACTTCTCCTTTCAATCAGCTGTAGTTTTGGAATGGAATAATCTCATCCATTATATGCTATCACTTTGAATTCATTTTTTGTCATTTTAATGAATATAACTTCATAAAATAAAAGAACTAGCTCTGAAAATCTGTTTTGCCCTCATGAACATCTGCTATTGAGGATATCTCATTATTTGACACCACTGGGACCAAGAATTGGTTACTAACACCAAATGAAATGCTGTGATATTCATACTTAAACTGCCGTCTTCTTTAGTTTGGTTTAATGGGAATGTATTGGCAGCAATGACATTTTAATTGCATACAGTCTTGTATTATAAACTGCATAAGGCACATGTACACATGAACCAACTCTCCCTGATACCACCCCAACACCCATCCACTTGTCTTTCTCTCTCTGTTGTCCTCCTTTTCCTCCCTTCTTATAATCGATCCCTCTCTCCCAGATACCATTCAGCACATGAACGAGAGCAAACACATTGCTGTGTACCATAAGGGCCGATTCTTCAAGGTGTGGATGTTTTATGATGGGCGGCTGCTTTTGCCACGGGAAATAGAGCAGCAGATGGAGAGGATCCTGGCAGACATGTCAGAGCCCTCTCCAGGAGAGGAGAGGCTAGCTGCACTTACTGCAGGGGAAAGGTGGGTTGTAGTGCGGAGAGAGCTAAGGCCTGTACCAGCATGTCTCCCAAATGCTGCGTGGCGTCTGACAGACTTACCACTTCTCAGTTGTTTGAATTTTCATTTCTCAAACATAAGTCTTGTGGAAATGGAAGAAGAATAACTGGACAGTCACAGTGTGGTATAAATCCTACTGGCTTATATACACATGTAGGCCTGGAAGTGGATTTTGTATGTGTGTTGCAAGCCAAGTAGAATGCCACACATTTAATGATGTTATAACTGTTTTGCACATTATATGGTGTTAATATACTGAATACATACAAGAATTGATACATTTTGCACAGCACTGACTAAAGCCCAACCAAAACAGCAGCAGATATCAATATTTAAACTTGACAAAAATTTGATAAAATATTGATTTTTAAATTTCAAGCAAATTTTGCGGAGGATTCCTCAAGTTTGATATAAAATTGAAATTAAATGCATATGCTAATTAAAAATAAATAAATCACTGTTGAAAAAAGAAAACCGTCTCAAAAAGCATGGAAGCTACTATTGCTAACGCTAAGAAGTGGCATAGATTAAAAATTGTATTTCACGTTTATTCTGTGCAGGTAGAACTGAAAAGTAATGCAGTTTCTGTAATGCAATCAGTTGGTATTTCACAGTCATGTTATGACTGTCTATATGTTACTCTTGGACAGAAAATGTGTTAGTGTTTAATATTATTTAATATTGAATTGGGTTTGCTGTGAAAAAGTAGACCACAGTGTTTGGAAAAATACCTCCAGTAAAGTACAGATCTCACCTTATGTGGCTTGTTCTAGTGTATTTTGCCATCCTCTTATCCTTGTTCTGGTGCACCAAGCAGCAATGTGCACACTACTGTCCCCGGTGGTCAGAGGGGATACCTGCTTCAACTGGTCCAGTGACACTGAGAACTCAACCGGTCAGCACCGCCATCAAACAGATAAAATTAAACCTGCCTAGGGAGAACTAAAACACTCATGTTCCACTGTGAGTGTGACTTGTTTGGTTTATAAGATCCAGCTGCTGCAGTAATATTTCGTAAAAGGACTGCTACTGACTGCTGCTTTATTTTATGTTTTAACAGTTGTACAAACAGTAACAGTTCATGACAGTTTTTTTTTTTTTGCACATGCTTACATTATGGCTGGCCACTTTTATTTTATGAAAGAAGGAAAACAGGAGCACTTTCAATTAAAAGGACTTTGCTGATTTATTATTTAGTAAAGGACATTTTTTAAATCCTTTTTAGTTCTACAGCTGCTAATGTTAGAGCACTGTTAATAGTGGAGGAGTCTGCAGACTGTGCCAACACAGAGAAGTCTGTTAAGCATATGGCAAAAAGGGATCGTCAGAGCTCACCAGTGTTACAAAACTTTTTGAGAGCAGAAAAGGAGAGTTTTCTCATACTGACTAAGTGAGAGATGATTCCATTATATCAGTACCAGATTTTCTGTTCTTTAACATTCTGCAGGACTCCGTGGGCAAAGGCTCGTGAAGCCTACTTCAGCCGTGGCAAAAACAAGCAGTCCTTGGATGCCGTAGAGAAGGCAGCCTTCTTTGTAACTCTCGATGATACGGAGCAGCTCTATGATGCAGGAAAGCCAGTGAAGTCGCTGGACAGTTTTTCCAAGTCCCTGCTCCATGGAAAATGCTACGACAGGTGGGACAGATAAGGTTGATATATTTTATTGCGGACTATGAAAAGGTGTGTTATACAAGTTTATGTGTAAATAAACTAAAGGTGTTCAATATTTGTTTGCGCTTAGGTGGTTCGACAAATCTTTTAACATGATAATTTTCAACAATGGCACCATGGGACTAAATGCAGAGCATTCCTGGGCAGATGCTCCAGTCATTGGCCATCTGTGGGAGGTAAGTCGGTTTAGTTTTTTACCCATCTTATAAGTATGTCGTATAATCAACAAGCATTTAGAATAAGTTATTTATTGTTTGGCGTTATCATAAAACCAGATTTCCTGTTTTTCAGAAAGGAGTCTTGAGGAAAGAAATCTAACTTTAGTACGATAAATTAATACAGTCATAAAAGAATAAGTAGAAGTTTAAATTTTCTGATTGGCACAGTGTTTATACTTACAAGTTTTTACTACATAAATGATAAAGAGCAAATACTCAGTTTGAAATCTGCCATTTAATTGAGTTAGTCATTATTAGACATAATATTTTTACATCTTTGCAGCATGTACTTTCTATGGACCCTAAACTGGGGTATACTGAGGATGGTCACTGCTGTGGGGAGCCACACCCCAACCTCCCAGGTCCTCTGAGGCTGCAGTGGGACATCCCTACTGAGGCAAGTCTGCTTTAACATGTCTCATACCCATGGATCATACCTCAGTTTTGATATTCATAGGTTTTTTTCCCATCTGCTGCTGGTTTGAACTATATGCACCAGTGTTAGTATTTTTATTTCATACATTTTAAGTATGCATGCTTATGTATAGATACATAAACCTGCTGGATACTTTACATTTAAAAAGCAATATTAAAATTTGTGATGTTGCCTTAATAGTTTAATAACTTACTCACTGTAAGTTAAGAACTATCTCAATAATAATGTTGTCTAATGAACATGTTGACAGTAATGTCATGCCTAGTTTAACACACTACTGTCATTTCCTCTAGTGCCAGGAGGTCATCGAGAGCTCTCTGACAGTAGCCAGGGCTCTGGCAGATGATGTGGACTGCCACTGTTTCCCATTCACTGACTTTGGCAAGGGTCTGATTAAGAAGTGCCGCACCAGTCCTGATGCTTTCATTCAGATTGCCCTACAGTTGGCCCATTACAGGGTTAGTGCATTCTTTTTTCTGGTTTCTCTGAAAAGTTTAGAAGATTATTAACTCTTGTATACATTTATTTAAATGGCATTTTCTTCGTTTGCTTTGCTCTTAATTTTAGCTGTATTAGATTAGCAAGTGTCAAAATGTTTTACCCTTTTTAATCTGTATTTTTCCAAGAATTGTGAGGAAAAAAATTTATTCCACCAACTGCCACCAAAAGTGACTAAGTTAGTCAGTGAGTAATCAATAATTGATTAATTGCCATCAAGAATTTAATCGATTTATAACTACAGACGTGGACAAAATTGTTGGTACCCTTCTGTTAAACAAAGAGAAACTCACAATGGTCACTGAAATAACGTGAAACTGACAAAAGTAATAATAAATAAGAATTTACTGAAAATTAACTAATGAAAATCAGTCATTGCTTTTGAATTGTGGTTCAACTAAAGAATTAAAAAAAAGAAACTAATGAAACTGGCCTGGACAAAAATGATGGTACCCCTAGAAAGGATTGAAAATAATTTGACCATAGAGACATGTTAAACTGAAGTGTGTCCTCTAATTAGCATCACAGGTGTTTTCAGACTTGTAATAATTCAGTCTGTCTATTTAGAGGGTGAAAAGTAGTCACTGTGCTGTTTGGTATCATGGTGTGTACCACACTGAACATGGACCACAGAAAGCTTGTCTCAGGAGATTAGAAAGAAAATTATAGACAAACATGTTAAAGGTAAAGGCTATAAAACCATCTCCAAGCAGCTCGATGTTCCTGTGACTACAGTGGGTACGGAAAGTATTCAGACCCCTTAAATTTTTCACTCTTTGTTATATTGCAGCCATATGCTAAAATCATTTAAGTTCACACAGCACCCCATATTGACAGAAAAACACAGAATTTTTGACATTTTTGCAGATTTATTAAAAAAGAAAAACTGAATTGATGACAAATTGAGGAGACGGATAATGTGAATGGTAACCAAAGAGCCCAGAACAACTTCCAAAGAGATTAGAGGTGAACTCCAAGGTCAAGGTACATCAGTGTCAGATCGCACCATCCCTCGCTGTCTCAGCCACAGTGGACTTCATCGAAGACGACCGAGGAGGACTCCACTGTTGAAAGCAAATCATAAAAAAGCGAGAATGGAATTTGCCAAAATGCATATTGACCAGCCACAAAGCTTCTGGGAGAATGTCCTTTGGACAGATGAGACAAAACTGGAACTGTTTGGCAAGTCACATCAGCTCTATGTTCACATGAAGCATACAAAGAAAAGAACACTGTACCTACTGTGAAACATGGATGAGTCTCAGTTATGTTCTGGGGCTGCTTTACTGTATCTGGCACAGGGTGTCTTGAGTCTGTGCAGGGTACAATGAAATCTCAGGACTATCAAGGCATTCTGGAGCAAAATGTGCTGCACTGCCCATTGTCAGAACCCTTGGTCTCAGTTGCAGGTCATGAGTCCTTCAACAGGATAATGACCCAAAACACACAGCTAAAAACACCCAAGAATGGCTAAGAAGAAAACATTGGACTGTTCTGAAGTGGCCTTCTATGAGCCCTGATCTAAATCATATTGAACATCTGTGGAAAGAGCTGAAACATGCAGTCTGGAGAAGGCATCCTTCCAACCTGAGACAGCTGGAGCAGCTGGCTCAGGAGGAGTGGGCCAAAATACCTGTCGACAGATGCAGAAGTCTCATTGAGAGTTACAGAAATCGCTTGATAGCAGTGATTACCTCAAAAGGTTGTGCAACAAAATATTAAGTTATGGGTACCTTCATTTCTGTCCAGGCCAGTTTCATTAGTTTGTTTTTTTTAAATGCTTCTGTTGAACCACAAATCAAAAGCTATGACTGATTGTCAGTTAATTTTCAGTAAATTTTTATTTATTGTTACTTTTGTCAGTTTCGCGTTATTTCAGTAACCATTGTGAGTTTCTCTTTGTTTAACAGAAGGGTACCAACAATTTTGTCCACATCTGTATATTTACAGAATACAAGGACATGGTCAGAAAATGTGCTGTAGCACATGGTTACACCACTAGGTGGTACCTCTTACTGTTTAATGGAGTTGCTTGTTTGCTGTTCACCTGTACAGACTTTAAAACGAACATACAGTATCTCCTTGCCATCAAATAAGAGGCAGCACTGCTTTCTGTGCTCACTGCTTCAGTTGTCTTGATGAAGAGTGCAGCTTGACGTTTCTGCCAAGTTGTCTGGGCCGGTCAGCTGTAGCTGCTATCTGAGGCTCCATTAACGCCGGCCAGGAGCAAAGTGTCAGTCAGCAGAGAAGCACCACTGTAGCTGCGCTGATAACATTGAGGACATGCGTTGCTCTAATTAAGCATGCTTCCAACAAAATCAGCACTGAAGTGATGAACTGTATAAGCGACAACAGCCTGTAGGCTATAGATGCTTTTTTTTTTTTTTTTTTTTTGCCAGGGGGAGGGAAAGACTAAAAA
>NW_018128367.1:21912-22377 GCF_001952655.1 Monopterus albus
TCGAGGGCCACCTGCGGAGCGGTTGGTGCCCTCCAGATGGCCAGCAGCTCTACCATCTACAGCAGGGGTGTCAAACTCGATGACACAGGGGGCCAAAACTCAAAGCACACTTTAGGTCGCGGGCCGAACAGGATAAAAATTTATTGAACAGACTAAAACTAAACGTTTTTTGAACATATATGATTCATATACAAATATGAATCAAAACAGACAGGATAAAAAATTTATTACAAAATAAATAAACTTGAACTTAAAATCACCAACCGTATTTCTGCTAAGGCTTACATTTACAAACACCTGCTTTTTGTCTGGACACAAGACGTCTCATACTTTCATCATGCAGCTCTTCAGAAACTCTCCCTCGGTAAATGTCCGGGCTGATTTTCTCCTCTGTCCCAATAAAACTTGCTTTCACAGCAGCTTCACTGTGTGATTTCGCTTTGGTGAAAACGTCTGCTGTGATGT
>NW_018128367.1:22661-30025 GCF_001952655.1 Monopterus albus
GGGGGCCATAAAAAAAAAAGATAT
The DNA here is from genome assembly GCF_001952655.1 of Monopterus albus. NCBI lineage: Eukaryota > Metazoa > Chordata > Actinopteri > Synbranchiformes > Synbranchidae > Monopterus > Monopterus albus. Next base: position 22,686 of record NW_018128367.1, read on the forward strand.
ATAAAATGATCTCGCGGGCTGATGTGGCCCGCGGGCCTTGAGTTTGACACATGTGATCTACAGTGAACAGCACACAAGCTGCTCTGTAAGGTAGGCATGTTGTCTTATATAAAACCAGGATCGAATGTTGTTTGGCCAGTCACTGAATAGTCACAGACACAAGTGGAAGTGGTTTTAAATAATTATTTTGTGCTGCTTAGTTTCTCACACAAGTAACTTTTGTGTTTGCTTCATCTATTCTGTAAATTCCCAATTTCCTCTCATTTTATGGCAAACATGGATCACAGTTTTATTATGAAAAATATATTTGATAAATTAACAATTAATAGATCATTGATGGTAACCGTTGCTGACTATCACTTAAGAAAAATTCATGAAATTTGCTTCTCTAAAGGTGACAGTCAGCGGATGGTAGGTGACAGTAGGTGGCAGTTTCATCTCTCAGGGTATTGGTTGGTTTGTGATTCACAAATTTAAGCAGATTATGTTGCAAAAGAACTTATATGGTCATGTCACTCTAATCTGAAATTCCAGCAGAGGGCAGTCACAGCAAATCACTGAAGACTGTCAAACACAGTCAATTAACAGTTTAATCAAAACATTGTTCAGCTGTAGTTTGAGGCTACATGTTGCTATTAGTTTGACAGTTAATTTCATAGTACAAAACGCATACCTATTGCTAATTGGCATTTAGCTTCACAGCATTTATTTATTTAGCTGCCTTGGTAATTGCTGTTGAAGTAAGGAAGTGCAGTCTGAATATGGTATTTCATGGTGTTTCTGTTATTTAGTCCATTTCCTTTGTGGGTGTAAAAGTAAGCCTCCCAAAAGTCACTTTTTAAATCAACATGTCAAATTTAAATTTGGAAAACAACTTTATTCCTTTTTCTTTTAACGCTGATCCATACACCCTCTTAAAAGGACAAAGGGAAGTTCTGCCTGACATATGAAGCCTCAATGACGCGTTTGTTCCGTGAGGGCCGAACAGAAACTGTGCGCTCCTGCACCATGGAGAGCTGTACCTTTGTTCGATCCATGATCAGAGATGAGACGGTAAGACTACACAGCAGCAATGCACTGCATATTTAATTACTGCTTTTAGTCACTGATTAACTTATGCTCTTCCAATGTCATGTTTCACTTTCTTGTCCTTTCAGAGAGAAGAGCGCCTCAAGTTGCTCAAACTGGCAGCAGAGAAGCACCAAAACATGTATCGCCTGGCTATGACAGGAAAGGGCATCGATCGCCACCTTTTCTGTCTCTACGTGGTCTCCAAATACCTGGGAGAAGACTCCGCCTTCCTCAAGGAGGTATGAGGTGGTGTTGTGAGTTTTTTGTTGTTGTTGTTGTTGTGTTTTGTTTTGTTTTGTTTTGTTTTTTTAACTCTCACTGTGGTTCTTGTAAATTACCTCCACTAATGTCATATTCTCTATGTGAATCAGCACAGGCTTGGACCTGGATCTGCATCTCAGCCTTGGTTTTGCCTAAAGGGTCCTTGTTTTTAGCAAATCAAGCATAAAATAATAGATAATTAAAGGATTCTACTTTTTTCTGGTAGAAGGAAATTTACTGTGCCTGTAGGCTTCTAGTATAATACGGTGTTAACTTATAAGAATATGAAGTAATCAGACCATACCATACAACTCTGGCAAAAATAAAACATTTCTGCGCCTTCCACATGTGACATGGAATATTTAAGTCTAACACATGACACAAGTCACTTCTCCTCTTTCCTCAATAACGCTGTGCAAAAAATGGCGAGAGAAAATTGTTACTTGGGCTGCATGAGTTAGTTTTGTCCATTGAATTAAATGTTGGTTACATTTATGTTTAGGTCCTGTCTGAGCCATGGAGGCTTTCCACCAGTCAGACCCCCATGCAGCAGCTCGAGCTGTTTGACCTGGTCAGACACCCAGAATATGCTTCCTCCGGAGGTGGATTTGGTCCGGTGAGTTATTTATCAGTTTTGACAGTAATTTTTAGAGACAGAGTGAAGACAGTTGCGCAGTCTCCTGCAGCTGAAAAACATTAACTCTTGTCGAGATAGCATGTCACTCTGCATGTGTTTGTCTTAGGGAGTGAAATACCTGTATGCTCTTTGTCAGAAAGTCAAATGTTTTGGAAACTCTCTTTCTTTCCTCTTGTGTACACAAGGTGGCTGATGATGGTTATGGTGTCTCTTACATCATTGTTGGTGAGAACCTCATCAACTTCCACATCTCCAGCAAATTCTCAAGCCCAGAAACCGTAAGTTCACCAGTTTTCTATAGTAAAATAACGATTTTTATTATTTTATGTCCATTGTTTTACAGAAAGACTTGATTTTCCTCATTTCAGGACTCTCATCGTTTTGCCGCCAACATCAGACGGGCAATGACGGACATGCTGGATCTTTTCCAGCTCAACAAGCAAGCCAAGTGATTGCCCTTTTCATCAGTGCACAAACATCAGAAGTCGTTTTTAGCAAAACGTATATTCCTCTTGAAGCTTGTACAGAATCAGATGTTGTATTTTGGAGTTATTTTTTAAGTTAATCAATGTTACACAAATAAGGGACATTGAGAGGCATTTGGAAACATTGCTAGTAAATATATTGTGAGTTTATGTGTACTGTATGTACAGTATAGACAAGTTGAGATTCTGGTGGTGGTGGGTACAGGTAGTGTACAGGGCAAAGTTTTTATTTCCAGAACTGTACACAAACATTTATTGGTGGAGTAAATGTTTAAAAAAGCCAGAAAGGGAGGTGAAAATACAAGTCTGTATTACCACAGTACGACACTTGGCTAAAACTTAGAAGCTGATATGGTACAACACTTGTACTAGTTTTTGTCCTAGTTTCATGCTTGTGTGTGTTTGTTGCTTTCATACTCAGGTTTTACTGACTTGGCCAAGTATTGTATGGTGCTGGCTGTAACATTGGAAGAATAGCGCTTATGTTGGTGTGTACATGTGGAGCAGTAGAAGAAGCTGAGATGCAGTGCAGTGGCATGACCTCCATGAGCTTGTGGCAAGTAGAATATTATGTGTGCTGTTGAAGTGAGGCATTGGCAGGACCGGGTGCGAGTCTGGGTTGAATTGTATTTTTTTTAAAAGATTGGGTTAACTGTACTTTACCTAAATTGTGCACTCCATGACTGGCCCTTTTGTTAAAACTAACAAATTTCTAACTACCTTGTTAGCCTTTTGTCAGATCAAGATACATTTTTAATGTTTATGAGTAAACTGGCAAGTTGGCACTTACAGCATAAAAGTCCTCAAAATAGTCTGGGTTATTGATCTTACGTGGCTTCCAGACTTCCTGATAGTTGGGGTTGTCCACTAGAGGGGCTTTCCACTTGCCCTTGTACTGTGGGTTATTGATCATGGGACGTTTCCACACAGTCATTGCGAAGTACGGAATTGTTGCGGTCATTTCAGTTCAGTAGGAAATCATTGTTTCTCTTGGAGTGACTCGTAGCAAGTGCAGAGGGGCTGTTGTGTGTAGGAATACATTTGTGTTATGTATATGTTGCCAATTCATTTTATTTATTTTTTTCCTAGTTTGAACCTTTTTGTTCTCAACAACAAACTGTTTGAGATGTACACATTTACCTGCTGAATGTGGCGAAATGACACGCATTAAGTTAAAGCTTTGCTGATTTAAGTGAAATGGACAGAATACTTTGTTTTTTTGACATCACAATTTTGTTATCACAGACTTTAACAGTATACTCTAGTTGTATGACTTTTTATCTCAGTAGACCTCATGTTTACACTACTGCATGGGTTTTGAAGATATAAGCTGTACATGTTTGCCTTCAAATTAAAGATGTGCAAAAAAGGCACACAGCTGATACACCAAAACATGTTTAACAGTAAACTGAATGTCAGACAGCTGTTTCACCTCTGTCTTGTTGTTCTTACAATGTGATGTTTCTAATAATCTTTATAAGTTCATTTGGGGAAGAAAAGCACTCTGTTCACTATAAGGCCAAACACTGTGATGGATACATCACAATTTTACTACCCTGCTAGCAGCTCCATGAGGCTGTAGGCCATGCTTATTGCTGCATGTTCATGTTCAGGTCAGCTGATTTGTTTGCCATATTCACAGTTTTAGCCTGTTGTTTTTTTGCCAATTACAACTAATTGCACAGTTGAGGTATTGGCAAGTATTTGCTTGTAAACCAAAGTATTGGACATTTTGAAGTTTTGTCCTAAAGATGCTAGATTATATGCTAAGGGATCACCAAGGTTATTACAGCTGATCCTCAGAGCAACATAAATGCTGTATGCCTGCCAAGTGTTATGGTCATCCATAGTTGTTGAGGAATTTCACTAAAAACCAAAAATATCAACTTTTCGGAGCCCTAGAAGGAAAGTTAGGTGATGACCACAGACCTTAGGAATTGCTTGTCCCCTGTTGTGTCTATGTACCAGTTTTGCTAATCAAGCTAATAATGTTGAGATATTTCAGTCTGAAACAAAATTGTGAATCCATTGAGTAACAAACATTGCCATCCCTAGAGCCATGCCTCTAGCATGACCAAAATTGTCCATTTCCCCATTAATTATGAGGATTTAGCAGGTGTTTAGCTTGATGGTGTTATGACCCAAGTCCTATAACCATCAGCTTATTCATTCTAACGTCCTGACGCAGAAAGCATACACTTTACACCATGATGATGTTTTAACCCTTTTTCACACTTTATTTTGGGTGCTCCAACCTAATCTGTATCAGGAGCAGACTTATGGTTTATCCGTTTTTTTTAAGTTCTGACCATTTTAAACCTGAAACATGTCTGATGTGAAAACAACATCTTTCCTTCCTTAGCACAGTGTTTACTTAATCAAAGGGGAGCTGTAGCCTGCCATCTCGCCAGGTGGTTGGACTCAAATGGACAGCACTGAAGAGTCAGTTCTGTCTCTGAGGATATTAATAAGTCCCTCCACTGGGCCTGCCTGGGGTGTATTCAGGGATGAACTTGAATTAAATGCTAGAGGTTTAAAGCCACCACAAGGTGACAGATTTCCAAGGAGGGTGTGGACAGGAAGTCATTACATGTAACAGTTTCCCTCTATCCCCTGTCCGCCACATGTGCACTTCTCTCCCTGCCTCACCTCCATAATGTTACGCCCACCCTGATGCCACCCTGCCCTGGACTTCCGATAGCAGGCTAACATTTCAAGATTGAATTCTTGAGGTCTGCTTACTCATCTACTCTGGGAAACTGCAATTTGACCACTTGAGAGAAAGGATTACTTTCAGGGCCAGCCCTTTGCTTATCTGTGCTTTTCATGTCTCCATACCCTGTCTTTCTGTGCATTAAGGAAGATTGTCAATTTATACAAAGGACACATTCTTTATCTTTATCTTCTGTATCTCATTTGAGACATGAGACATGCAGGCAAACAATGCTAAATCCGTACAGCAAAATCAACAGGCCTGATGTGGTTGGCTTGTGGGCAACAAGCCTTTAAATTATGCACCTAATTGGCAGGCTGGAAAATCCATTCACTCAAGAGCAGACACTGAAACCTTAAACCTTGACTTGCACTTTCTAAAAGTAGACTTTGGGAGAGATCTGCAGCCTCTGCTTGTCACCAGTTTAATTCATGTGCCACTTGCTTCGCAACAACCTCAAAGAAACGAGGAAAGCCAATGTTGTCTATCCTGTTTTATAAGCTATTCGTTCCCACAGGAGCACGGATGTTCCCATTAGGTATGGTGGTAATCACTGATGGCTGTTAACAGTGGAGAATAACATTGTACTTACTGCAGCTACTGTATGTATGTAGACTATTTGTGTCATTCCTGATTTTGGTTTTGGCAGGACAGTTTGTTTTTCCAGAGCTGCTGGACAACTTGCGTAAGGTTTTATTATTCCCCAGACTAATTGGGTTGAATGTTACATGTTGATTCAGTAAATGAGGGGAAAAAATTCGACCACCGTGTCCTGCTGCTAAATGTTAGTTTAAAGGTGGATGCCTTTGACCACACGATTTCTGGAAGGAATTGTGTTATTATGCTATGATTGCACATTAAAGCGGACCTAACAGAGGGATTTTCAAGATAAAGGACCAATATTAAACATATAGCAAACTATTTACTTTTCACAGATTAGGAGAAAATTAAATTGAGTTCTGGGGAAAAAAAACAATGTAAACTTTGTCAGCCCCTATTAACTGAAAACATGAATCATATAGAGTGATGAAGGTCAATTAAGGTTTTGCTCTCAGAATTACCCAGCCCACTCTATCCTCTGCTGTGCTCTGAAGCAGGGTCTTCTCCAGCCTCTAGTACTGTAACTTCATCACTTCACAAACCATGGAGCTAAACTAGTATGTCTCAGGATTTTTATCTGGCTGAGAACTGTGCCCAGATTTTTTTAAAAGTGCCATATGAATCTAAGTGATTAAGATAAGGGTGTAAATGGAGAGGGTGAGCTCGGTTGTTGGCATGGAAGGACGACACATGTCTGTGGCCAGCTGCACCTGTCTAACTGAACTGAAGGAGCAGGCCCTACACGGGGCCTCAAGGTGGAGCTCAGCCAAGGGGCAGCAGAAGAGGATGGTAAGCAAGAGAAGCTCAGTGCAGGTTGGGCTGAAAGTGGTTCCCCAAGGAATCTCTTCCACTGCGTGCTACAGGCATAAATAACTTTTATTAGGTTTAAAATTAATTAGTGGTGATGTTAGTCGTCAGCATACTGAAAGATACAGAGGCAGACTTTCTAACATGAGGGTAAGGAAAAGCAGGAAGTGTTAATAAGTGCCTTGCACACACATCCTGTATGTGTGCATTGACACAGAAGTATGAATGTGCTAGCAGAGAGACAAGAAGGCAAACAAATCATGCTAAATACATGCTGAATTTTTTCATATAATTTTTCATATTTGCATAAATCTGTTTGGGTGCCTCTTGCTGCTGGAGCCTTTCCCAGAATCCTTTAGTGACGGTCTGGCAGATCACTAGTCCATTGCATGGACAGTCAAACATATAGGCGTATTTTAAATGATTATGCAAAATCAAAGATTGTGGAAACAGAGTTAAGAGTGGAACTTTGCCATCTCCACTTAAGGGTGGCCTCCCCACCACATGACCGTTTGCCAATATATAAAATAAAGCTGTCATTAAAAAAAAAGCATGAACTCAATAAATTGAGGATGTGAAGTAAGAAAATGTAAACTTTATTGCAGTTTTGTCATTCAAAGTTCTCTGATTTACAGAAAAGAAAAACACTTATAATGGCACAGTCATCGTAATATATACATTGCTGATACTGCAATAATCCAGACGTGTATTGTCCACATTTAAGAGTGGCATATTAAGGCATATGGCATTAGATTTGCTTAGTCTC
>NW_018128367.1:30058-71246 GCF_001952655.1 Monopterus albus
TGAACATACCACAGCATTCCATTAGAACAAGAACTAGCAGAGCTCCTCACACGAAGGGCTGGGCTGGGAAATCACAGTTTATCCATTGTACATTCAACTCTAAGAGAGATTAAGACGTTGATGTGTTCGCAACATTGTACTAAGACATGGTGATTTTATATGCTTCAGTAGACCTGAGTGTTTGACTCAATACAGTAAACTTAAATCAAAGATACGCAGTTAATTTAGTGGTAAAGCATTCAGTAAATGATAGGTTTTCAGAGGCTGTACCGTTACCGCTGGCCAGCTAAGATTGTCTTGAAGAACAAATCAGTAAAGAAAAGCACTCTCAACTGACTGTACATAGAACAAAGGATCACAGAGCCAAGGTCATTACATTTTTTCTTGGATATAACTGAATATAATCACAAAATAAATGTAATTACTCATGTTTAAGTCAAGTGGTCACTGCACCTGTGTGCAGAGATTGTGCAGAGAAGATTATGCTTCCAACAATTTCTTGTAAATCCAAGATGGCTGCAATTTTTTTACATGTCAAAGTATTCTTTTTTGGTGAATATGTTTATTAATTAGTTTGAGAGTTAGTGAGAAGTTTGATACCACTCTCATATTTGCCTGTAAGAAGTGTAGCCTACTAACAGGAGATGATTAGCTAAGTTTAGCACTAAAACTGAAGGATGTCACTGCTTCTGGTCAAGTGATAGTCTGACACACAAACCCTTATAAAACAACAACTTGTTGTTTTTGCACTTAGGCATTTAAGCAAAATATATAGAACTTTTTAAACACTGAGCTTTAGACATGCCACTCTTGCTACCTTGGGACCAGGCTAGCTCTTTTCCCATATTCATACTTTATGCTAAGATAAGCTAACTAGCAGCTGGTTGTCAGTATATATTTACCAGACAGACATCAGAGTGGTTGTCTTCTCATTTAACTCTGCAAAAAAAGTGAATAAATGTATTTCCTGAAGTGACAAATCTCTTTTTCACCTCTGTGGTGTCATCAAAGATTTCCTGTTTCCTTCAAGAGCATATCAACACATCAAAGTTAGTTAAAACAAAATGAGTCCTTACTAAAGCAGGTTAGCAGTAAAGTCTAATCCCAATTCAAATATAATCAAAGTTAAAATGGCAGTGGCTTGGCCTCAAGTTCATATGGCCTACAGTACTAAAGGACATTCAGATGTGTCCAACAAAGTGGTGTGTTGATTTTTAGTTTAAGTGAAACTATTCTAAGAATAAGTGCTAAGGGGTGATTGGTTGTTGTGTTTGATGACGCTGCAAAGCAGTGAAAACTATAACTTGAGGTACATTCATAAAACATCAGCCATTTGACCGGACAAGTTCAAGTAGAAGCCTTTCCGATGAATGAGCTAGACATGCGGTACCATGGTTAACTGGTTCCCATATGAAGCTTTCTAGTTTCCTCCTAATAAGCATTTCACACCAAAAAGCCTGCTTAAACATCTTCCTTTGTAGTTCTATATCTTCATTTGGTCTTGAGAAAATCTGATTCTTTTTAAGCAAACAAAGGGCTTGCTTTGTTCCTCCTTATCAACAGAGCCAGCAGCAACTAAAAATTTAAGGACTATAAAAATGCAGTATGTAAACACACAGATTTTTCCGAAGGTTATATACAAAAAACAAAAAAGGTCAAAAAGTCCAGAAACAATTCAGCAAAGAGGTAAAACTGATTAACATTTTTAAAAAAGGAAGAATGAAAATGTCACAAATGAAAAAATACAAATCTTTGAACTGTAAAGTGCAGGTATAAAAAAAAAATCTTTCAACATATCAATCCTCAAGACAGAGCCTTGAGACTGGATCAATGGTCTTTAGTGGAAAAGTGCAAGTTGAAAACAGCACAAGTACTTTAAAAAATAAGAATTTGATTTAAAACAGTAACAGGATAAGTCAGGTGACTCGGTAGATCAACCAAATGATTCAGCTTCTCCTTAAGAAAACTGCCACGTCCTCCAGGGGCACAGGGTAGTCCTGTAGGAACGTCCCCCCATCAAACACCTGAGCATTCTGGCTGTCCCGCCACTGGAAGCCCCCGTCAGGTAAATAAATATCCCTCTGCACTGCCCCCTTCTCCACTACTGGTGCCACCAATACCTGCAAAACACACACACAATTTCAGATGTCAGGGAGATTGTAAGGGATCATGTTGAGACAAACCCTATTGGATGCCAGCTTTATTGAATTCTGACAAAAGGAACTCAGTCCCCCTCCATTAGTCACCTCGTCTCCAATGAGGAACTGGTCATCGATGGTGAAGGTCATGGGGTCACTGGGACTGAGCCACCACATTGGCCGGTAGATGGGGTTTCCCGTCATCCGCCACTCCTCTGCATACCTTTCTATCAGTGGTACCACATCCTTCTGGTGTTTTGCTATGTAGGTCCGAGTTAGGTTTAGCACCTTTGGGTCACCAATAGCAAGAAAAATATCAACTTAAATCTATTTGTATATTCCTGCCATTACAAAAGTTATCTCATCAAGAGGTTTTGACTGGTTGTCTGCCATTTTTTCACGCTATATTTTAATAGTGAACAATTTATGTATTTTATTAAAGAGGTAGTATGATGGGAGAAAAAATAGGTTTGAGATGGATTGAGGTGATGGTCCTTCTCTACAGTCACATTACTAAACTCGTTCTCCACTGTGTTTTCATGTTATTTAAAATTTTCAGTCTTCCACCATGAGAGCCAGTAGTGTTGAAACTGATCTTGTTCTAATGTCATACCCAAGAGGGAAATTGTGATATGAGAGGATAAGCCCACCCCCAGCACAGCGCTAAAATGAGAGTGAGGGAGCTAAATGAAAATGTGCTAAAGCTACTTTGTCCTTCCAGCCACTTTGTTAGAAAAATTGTCACCTTCAGCCAACCGGAGTATGTGCTCATAAATAATATACATTTTATGTTAATGATTTCCAAAACAGCACGTTAGAGTCTGGGTTCCCAGACTTTTTCAGCTCGAGACGCAAAAGAGAAATGCAGCAAATGAATTCACATATTGTAGCACTATTAAGCATTATACTCTGTAAACTGGTGACCCAATAAAAACAGGTCTGCAACCCCAGGTTTGGGAAAGGCAGTGCTAGAGGACAGAGGGGAATCTGGCCAATTAGTAAAGACAGATTTAGAGAAATCTAAACCACTCTGGGTGAATAAAATGCCACAGATATATTTAAAATACACAATGTTTATATAAAGGTCCATAATTTCAGGACAAGAATAATACTGAGGTCTGCTAAAGACATTGGTGCCATCTCTGCACCCAGACATGCAGACAGAACGTAAAAGCAACTCCTTTTTGACTTAGTGGATTCAACATTGTCCAAGTCCTTCTCCTGACTCTCTTTGGCCAAACGGGTCTGGCATTCTTGGAAGGGCCAAGTCTGCCATGACAAAAACAAGACTTGACCCCATCTATTAAAAAAATGTATTTTTGTGTGCTGAGATTGAGAACATTTGTAGGAATGAGCTTGAAGTCACAGCCCGGGTATGAGTGGATATTTCTCTAATTGAGAAGCCAGGCATGTGTGTGGGTTTGAGGTTTTACTGCTATTTTATTCCAGTGCGGTCGCTGCCGTCTATGACTGGCTGAAGTCTCACACATTCTGGAAATAAATGTGTGCCACATTTAAAGTACAGTAAAGTGCCCATAAAACAGAGCCATTTATCATGTGTAATGAAGCAGGCTATTCTGCTCTAAAATCTTTTGTCAGTCTCACTTAATCTGAATTTATTAGATGAAGGCCATGCAAGAGACCAACGTGGAAAACATTGCTGATGTCAAATGTCTAGCTTTCCAAAAGGTCTATTCTTTACCTTTGTCATGCAACACAAGTCAACCAAGTTATTTCACTGCCTCAGTCCTCTCAAAAGCAGTTGATCACTCCCACTCACACTTGTCAGTTAGGCTACTCATGGAGATCTTAATTGCCACAGTAAAATATTTTTCCAATAATTGTCCTCAAATTCATTACCATTCTTGCTGAAGTGGCTCTCGAGAGTGAGAGCAAGTCATAAATCTAGAGGGGGGACTGTAATTCAGAACAGATGGACTCTTAACCACAGGTGATGTTGGGAGGAGGTCCAAGGAATCGCTCCGATTGAGGGAAGAAGGGAAGGGCAGGAAAAGGAAAACTAGCCTTCACTGGCTTGAGAAGCATCAAGTTGCTTTTCTGTGCCAGAACCTGAGCTCTGGTACAACATTATCAAAAGTATCGATATCTGCCATTGGACCCTTTGAGATATACGCTTTGTTTTCTTGCTGTGCATGGTGAACAGTACATTCCAGATTTCCTGCAGAGTGGCAGGAGAGAGGACTGGCTCTCCTGCTGGGGAGCAGTTTTTACTGCCTTTCAGAACATCTCACTGGAAGCGTTCATGCGTGATTTCATTTGATTTCTCCACCGCAAATCTTCACAAGTGAAACTCTTGTTATCTTGTCTTGAAAACCACTTTGCTGTCACTATTGTAATTACATCTAATGTGGTTGACGCAGCTGTGGAACAATGTTTAAGAAAGAGGGTTAAAGTGTGTCATAGTAGTTAATGTGCTCTGACTGTTTGTAACTATGTGTTTGGTTTATGCTTGTATACCCGGTCCTCTCCGCAGACCCAGGGTGGTGTGTGGAAGCTGATAACAGGGAGAAAAGCTGCAATTTCCAACCAACGGATGAACAACTCCTCATCTGTGACCGACTCTCCAGACAGAGAGCCACCTGTAGAGAACAGAGCCACAGAAATTATTAAGCTACACTGAACTGGCATCCTTCCTTTGGCTTGTAGAACATATCCAATAGGAAAATCCTGTACACTGTGTGAACTGTGGGATTTGGGCAAAGTGGGAAAGTGAGTAATTTTTTTTGTTGTTGTATTGTAATAGTATGATGATGTAAGGGTGTCCATGAAATACAGTAGATAAAACTGTGCAATATTCTGGTGTACAAGTGATGAAAAATTGGAATAGAACTTTGATTTTAATGTGTATATAATGCTGTCTTTCCACTGTCACCAGGATCCGCTCCAAACCTATACCATAGTACATTTAACGTGTTTCGATTTTCTCAGAAACCAACCTCGCCTGGGCTGAAACCGGGATGAAAAGTGTGATATATGGCCTACCTTACAAGCTAGCCTCAAAGCGTGCCACTCTACCCCCATCCCAGGCATCTATGGCACTACATTCTGACTGGCAGAAAGAAAATCTGAGCAACAGGAAATGTCTCAGCAGAAGAAAGAGACCCGCCCTCTTTAAAAAAAGAAAAAGGAGAAGGAGATGGCAGCGCATAATGAAAAGATATAATGAAGCCTGTAAAACAACTGTTTGCTAAATTCATGTTTACTCTGTTGTGCACCTACTGCTGATGTCTGTTGTGGTCGCACAGAAGACAGACACCATGATGTACTGTGCATAAGCAACGCTCATGATGTGCAACGGAAATACAAACATGTATTGAGGCCAGCCAGCCTGGGCCAATAGCTGGCCAGCTGGACTGAGTACGGGACGGCTTCTGGTGGAAGTGAAAAGACAGCACAGGTTTGTTAACTGTGGCTCAAAAGACTGAAAAATAAGACAAGTATTTCAATGAATTTATGGTATTTTATTTTATTTTATTTTTTATTTTATATTTTTCCAGTATGATAACTGTACAGTATACAGGACTTATCTGTGACTTTTTTCATTTAATTGTAGGGTTTAACTAGTTTTCTTTATGTTTTGCCCCTTAGTGGTGTTGGTTGAAAATGCACCTGGCTCTGGGTTATATTAATTTGTGTTTTTTTATGTCCACATGAGCTGGGTGTCCATGACACAATAATAAAATCTTCATAAATCCATTTATACATGCACACATGCTGCAAGATTCTAGTACAATTCTCACACCTACAGTTGGATGTAAAAGTTTGCATCCCCTTACTTTAAAATGGCAAAAAAGAGTAAATCAATTTTTTTTCTCATCAACATAATATTTAACGCACATTCAGCTAGTACAAATGTTCCTTCATCATCATAATTATTAAGTGACAAAAATAGTCAGGGAGTGTATGAAAAGAAAGTTATAGTAAAATAATGAAATGAATGTTTGCTTTGGACTTTTACATAGCTCTTGAGCAAGATTCCTAGCGCCTCTTCCAGTTACAATATCAATGAAATCCTGTAGATCGATTTGAAGAGGGCTGTACATAGCAGACAGTCAAGCAATCTGGTAAACTTGGAACAAGTATACTATGAAGAATGGGCTAAAATTACACCAGAAAGGCTACAAACGCTGCTCAGAGGGTACCCAAAGGTGTTGGAGGAGGTTAAGGAGGACATACAATGCATTAGAGAACATTTCATAAAGGGGAATGCAAAGTTTTTCACCCAACTGTACCAACAGTGATGGATGTCATACGTGAGCAGAAAATTAACAGTGTTCTGTGTTTCATGTTCGTGTGCCATCTCTTATGTCTGTCACACTGACAGCTCTTTGTTTGTCCACTTCAAAGTAAATAGTTTTCTCACAGACAGTTTTCTCAGCTGTCTGAATGACTGTGATGCTCCCTCACAAGAAGAATTTGGAATATCACAGGAATACATTTAATTTTTTTGCCAAAAACCAGAAGATCAGATGTGTTCTTTGTCTGTTTTTTGTGAACTAGTAAAGAATTATGCAAAATATTCAAGTACTCTTTGAGGTGACCCCACTGACTGTGCTATTACCTACTGCATCAGGAATGAGGAAATTGTATCCCAGCAGCGTGTGGTGCAGCAGCGAGGGAATGATGCCCTTCAGGCCCATCGGACTCCAGTTGGACTGTAAGCATGTCATCCTCACAAACAGAGGTTTGTGGCTTGACCTGAGATGCGATAAGCACAAACATGACTTAAAAATGAGCATGTCGGAGGTCCATGTAAAAAAAATAAAAAAACTTTACAAATGATAAAAGATGGCACTGGGGGAAAATGCTTGTTGATAAAGATGCCTGAGGGCCTTACCGTGTCCCTGCTGTCATGATGGTGGAGTCTCCTATCCTGGTGGCCAGATCAGCCAGTAGGCTGATGTACTTGTCTCCACCCAGAGCCTGTGGCGGCCGCAGGGCCTGCTCCTCAAAGAGATTCCCCTCGCCCCCCTCCAGCATGATGTACTCCATCCCTAAATGGGCCTGCAGGGATCCCACTCTGTCCAAGAACCAGCTCACTGCTCCTGGGTTGGTGATATTCAGCTTTACACAGAACTGACCTCTCCACTGACTCATTACAGGAATCTGAAGGACAGAAGAAACCAGACTTAACTAGATGGCTCTTTGCCACAAGAATGACCAAAATCAAAATAAAGAAACTGATTGATTAACTTCAGTCAGATCTCACCAGCTGTCCCTGAGGGGCTGACGGGAGACTGAGCCAGTAAGCCTCTGTGCCATCAGTGAGGGAGGTGTGGAACTGTGTAGTGTCCACGCCAAAGAAAGGGGACAGGGTGATGGAAATGTTAAGAAGCTTGACAAGTGGGAAGTCCCTGGTCAGTCTCTTGGACATCCCCCTTTTTCTTGTGTTGAGGTAGTCATGGTCCTGCAGACAGGCAGAGCAATACACTGTGAGATACAATAACTGTTTATCCTGCCATATAGTCTGGTAACGTTAACACCGTACAGCCTGATGTGTGCTGTAGGAAGGCAGCCTAATGCCAGCATAATTCAAAATCACTGAATTAATCACTTCTCATGTTATTAATAAAATAATTTATTTTTAACATTATGATGCACAACATTGAACAAATGTTCATTGAATGGTATGAGACAGTATCTTTATATAAAAAAGACTGATTTCTTGTAAAGTCATAGCTGTGACCTCTGTCAGAACAATTTAAAATTTATTAAAATCCTTTGGAACTTACATATTAAAGTCAAAGAGAGATTTCAGATTACATAACTGTGGAACAAAACCTTTTAATACAAAGGCTGACCCCAACTGGCCAAGCTGTGGTGGGAAGAAAGAGTAGATCAGCACATATTATATAATTTTTTAAAAGCTATTTCCTCCGATTGTTTGTTTTTAATTCTGCTTTTTTTTTTAAAGTTAAATGTGAATTGCACAAACTGGTCAGAATACTAGAAACAGACATAAAGCTGACCAAAGTGTTCAGTCTTTTGTTTTTTTCAAACTAGGTATGAAAAAAGCTACATTATTTACTCTCTCAGTGATAAGTTTAGAAACATGGAAAACTATTAATAACCTAAATTTTCCAAGCTCAGCAAGTAATTCCAAGCAATTATGGAAACTGGAAGTCATAGTGTGACTGATCCTTTATGAATACTTGTAAAACTGGAGTGAAAGAGAAGTCTATTTTTTACAGATGGTCACTGTTGCCAGTCCTGCTTCTGTAGAGCCTTCTGGTTCATGGACAGCTTTAAGTGTCCATGCAGCACAGTACCCCTGGTTGATTCTTTGTGGCAGTTACTGAGGGGGACTGTGCAAAGTAGAATCAACAACACTGGCGCTTAATATCAATAGATATACCACAGATTGTGGACAAGGGAAACTAGATGCCCATTTTCTAGTTACTATTGTCCTCCTCTCTCTGTCCTTTCATACCTACTACAGTGGTGATGGGATTGTACTGTAAGCATTGTGTTTGAATGAATCTCTTTGATGGACTGATTATGGGAAACTCCTCAGCCTCCTCTTCTGTGTCACGGTCCATGTCAGATCGCAGCATCAAACTGGCGTCAGGATCACCTGCCTGGGTTAGTCTTGGCTGCAATCCCTTCAAATCTCAACCCAGCCAATTCTTTGACATCCAGCAGTTATCACACTCAGGGAAATCTGAGATCTGTTAGTGGGGTCTCTGTTTGTATTCTCTCAGATATATTTGTTTTGTAATAGAATATCACCTGATATTGACACAGATCCACTTGACTGTTGCTCTGCTGGTCCTGTTTTCAGGCAGTTCCCAACAATATTCAACTGAATAAATGTGAAATTAAAACATAAAGTACTGGCATTGTAAAGAACAGAACTATGGAACTATGGAACAAATCGTGGCTAAGGAAATGTAGAATGCCTGCATACATGTTAGGTGAGCATGACCTATAGGTGGTGTGAACTGCAGCTCTGCAACATAAAGACAGCAAGCCCTAAATCATCTTTTTTCTCCTTGTGACATTTCTGTGAACCCGCCCACCTTCCTACGTTCCCTACATGTCTCCTGCACTCTGCAGATTTTAGGAAAAGTCTTTCATCCCTGCCCTTGAACACGTCTGATCCTCTGACCAATGAACCCTCACCAGCCACACAAGAGGAGGATTAAGAGACACCTACATGGTGCAAAAAATTTGGCAAATGAAGAGAGGACGAGCAAGAAAACTTTCAGCAAATCAGATCTGTATTACAGAGAGATACTTTGCTGTAATGTCCATCTACAAGTTAAACTGTGATATGTTTTAAAGTGTTTACTAAAGCCTGCAAGTGGTTCTTGAAGGGAAGGTACCTTAAAAAAATATTCATGAACTAAGATTAAATTAAATGGGCTATGAGTCACAGAACCATTGCACAAGATAACACACAAAACCGAGGATACCAAACTAAAAATCCATTTTTCTCAGTGAGCTTCTTACTATGAGCAGTGTGGTCTGGCACAAAAACAGTTTTGGTTGTTTCTCATGACAAATGTATGTATTTGTGTTTTTGTCCTTTCTTTTCTCATTGGTTTGAAGTAGGTGGGGCTCATTTGGAAAAAGGCAACCAGAGTTTAACAACATTAGCAATATTTGATTCAGAATCTGCTTATGTTTGGTTGATTTTTTTTGTTTTGCCCAATTAAGCTCCAAATGAATAATAAATAATAACTAAGGTTAATTTTTGTGCACTTTCACTGTTGGTTATTTGTGTAGTGCATAGAAATAGTTGATCTTTAAAATGACAGACAGTTATTATAAAGGTAAAGATGGAATGCTTCCTGTTCTAGGTCACTTATTTTATGTTGAAACATGCTATTAAACCTGAACCTAATGCAAGGAGAGAAGGGAGTGAGATATCAGAGAGACAGACAGTTCAGTTTGCTTGGCAGCAGGAAACTGTTCATGAATCGGGGCCAGCTTTATTAATGTAGATTATTTTTATGCCCTCTGATCTGGCATAAACCATTAAAACCAACCAATGAAGTGATCAATAAAAGAGGCACTATGGTAGAAGAAGTAAAGTGATGGTGTTACTTTAGTCTTCTTTTTTTTGGTGAATTAAAGTTACTTCTTCAAATGATTATAATAGTATTTGTAAGGATCAACAACTGAATGTACCAGATCAACTTCTTCAGTTATTAGGATGAGCACTGAGCTTCTTTATCAGTTACCTCTGTGTCATTCTCACTGGTCTTCATTCTAATATTGGGCACAGAAACTCATTCTCTGGTTTTAGATCTCTAAGATCTTTTTTCTAACTCCCGAGCAGGTCTGACTTTGAAAAATATGTGCGTACCTAAAACTCCAGTGTACGAAAGTCTACCATCATAAGTACCATATCAGAGAGGAGAGTGGTGGAATGTTCATTGAGGCTGATGACTCCCTCCCCGAGCTGGTGTCTCCTCAGACGATTAGAGAAGATCCTCAGCTCTCTCTCCACCTTCGGCCCTGAATCCACGTTGGTGAGCAGCTTCCAGAACGGCAGCCTGTAGGACACACACAGGGATCATGCATGGCCTGCTGCTCTGAGGGACTTAGATGAATTTTAGTTTATGATTCCCTAAATATCCACAAACTTTCAGCCAGTGCTCACATATGCATCACTGCTTGACTTATTGGTATTAAGACATCCTCAAAATCCCCCTTCTGGCAAAAAAGTGAGGTGAAGAAATTCTCACCACCTCTAATCTTAATCAGAACTAAACTAACCACAGCGCTTTCATGCTGGGTAACTCCCTGCTGTGCTGAGAGAGTTGCTGTGCTGCTTCCTGGTGAGCAGCCTTCACCGTGTGGGCCACACACACAGTGTACTGTAGAGGGAGACGCTCCATACTGGGCAGTGTCTGCAGGCAGAACTGCTGTCTGCTCTCCAGCCCTAGCTGCAGGGGGATATCAGGAGACACAAGAACGGCAACACCTGCATGGCAAGAAACAGAAAGGAGATGGTCGGGGAGATATTTTCTCTACATGACACAAACTCACAATTGTTGTTACAGTGAATCACATAAACTAATGATATAATGTTTCACTAAAGCAGTAGAAACTAGAGGAAGTGTAATTCAGTCAGATTCCTCCTAAATGACATAGTGTACAAGTGTTACAGAGACTGGAATGAGCAGGATTAATGGAGTGTTGTGGGAGGTTGAGTGTAGGCTGCGCCAGTTGATACTGCTCCACGCTGATGTGAGAAAAACACTCCTTAGAATAAGATGTGACAGTATGTGACTGGAAGAGTTTACCCTGGGACTGCTAGCAACTTCACTGCCCACCAGTGAGGGAAGGGCTAAGTGGATGAGATATAAAGTGAATGTTATTCTGTCACATTCTCTCACTGGAAAAAAAAACAGTGAACAAAGAACACCTGCATTTAAATACTTCAGCTTTTCCAAAAGCATCCAGCAAAGGAACTCCTTGGTTTTCTCTCCTACTGTACGTCAGAGCCTGTGTGAAAAGATAAGATTATACCAAGAAGATAACTGTGTCCACAGATGTAGCTGCCCTGCAAGGAATGCCTCTTCCCTCTCGAGTTACCCCCGCCCCCTACCCACAGTATATCTCACCTTCTCCCTCCCAGCTTTGCTCGGCTGTGGATCTGTCCCATGTTAGCTCAGCAGAACCCAACCACTACCAATTTGAACATTCAACCCTGATCCTTTGCTCCTCACCTGAGTTTTTGCACAATATGCTCAAAGCAGCCAAACTAGGATTTGAGATTTGGAGCTGATCAATGAGCAGATTAGGGTTTCCAAACCAGGCAGAAAGCCTGAGAACCTGGGGCTGAGAGCTTGGCTCGCAGCAGCCCTCTCTAGTTTCAATGGGCTTACTGTTCTCATGAAGGCAGGGACCAGGGGCAGGCAGGATAGTCATGTACCAGTTTATAATCTGATTACTAATTTCAGAGATCATTATTCAAGTACCGCATATGCCAAGTGAAGAGCTTTCAACCTCAGGCTAATAGTCACGTGTCTGCAACGGATAATGTCAAAGAGATACTGGTAACCTCAGCTGGCTGTCACAAGGTATTAGGTCACTGCAAACTGCTTGTTACAGGTTCATAGACTGAAATGACAAATGTCCATTTTTGCTAGAAAACAACACAATACATTTTAACTACATAGGGCAAAATGGCCTAAATGATTTTGTAAAAAAAAAAAAAAAAAAAAAAAGCAAAGGTAACATAAATGCACATGCACTGTAGTCGAAGGTTGGACAGAAAGCTGGCCGAGCAGAGTTCAGCAGACATTGAACAGCCTCGTAGAATGATGTACAGATACATCAGGCTGAAAACAGGGTGTTTCACCAAAGTGCACACTGGGTGGAAATTGAAGTTTCAGTTTGCAAGCATGCCTTTTTTGAATCACATTTAATTTTTACGGGAAATGACAGGGCCTCCAGGAAAATGGGACAAAAGAAGCTATACATTTTATTCCATCTTTGGTTAAACAGCAGATTTAAATGTTAACTATACTAAATCCTGTCTAAAGTGTTGTTATAGATCTACTCACACCACTCTGAATGTATGAGTATGTGTCCTTAGTATAGGGAACGACTGATCCAATCAGAACTTCTAACTCTGGTTATATAAGTGTCTCTGTATGACACAAACACACATCTTCAACTGAAAAGCATCTCTAGATGCATATACCAGATGGAAGATAGAATCAATAAGTGTTATTTAAAGAAAGCAAAGCAGATTTGAGGCCTTGAGTTACAGCCAAGGAGGGGTGCCCAGTAGTTAAAGGGGCAGTGAGGGTGGACTCTATTTTTAGAACAATTCCTTAAGCACTCCAAGCTTTCCCCGAAATATTTTCCACTAGTTCTCAAAAGTGAAATTATACGCCTGACCAATCATGTCCCAGCACCTTCAAAGTGGCAGATAGGTATAAATGAATGAGGTTTATTTGGCAGATTTGAATGACTTCACACACATGCCTCAGTTTTACACACAAATCAAGCTACCCCAGATCACCTCTTTACACACATGAACATATGTGCATTCTCACACGCACTCACACAAACTGGATACGCTAGACTTCCAAGAAAAACAGAAGAGGACTTATAGCCCCATAAAGGGTCCCTCTGTGCTTCCTCTCGCTCAGAGCTGACTGTTCGGAGGTGGTAGCAGAGGTGACCCCCATGCACCTTCTGAGGGTCAGGCCCTTGGAGATTGACTGGTCTGTGGGAAAACACTGCTGCCTGACTTCCTGCTGCTGTTGACCAGATGGGCTGCACTTTCCTACCTGTCATATTTATACTGTTATTTATGACACCTGTGTATGCTTTACAGACCTGACTGAAGTTATAAAAATATGCATTTAAACCCTGACTGTGTGTGGGTGCGTGCAAGTGTGTGTTCAGGCATGTATTTCCTTAACAATGGAAACTTAGTTTCCATGCCCGACCTCAAGAAATTGATGGCCACAAAACTGGGATTTCTCCATGGCAGTAAATTTCCAATCCCACTTATTGAAAAAATAATGAAACACTAAAGAGACTTATTCTTCTCTATTTCTATCATCAGTCAGTTTTATTGTTTCAAGTGTGAGGCACTGTGTTCGGTACAAAGTAAAAATGCATCCTTATGACTACCAATAAATCAGATGAGAGGATTCCACATTCAGATGCTTTGAAGTACAATGAAATAAAAATTCTTTTCTTTTCCTTAATCATTTTTATTTACTCCAGCCTCAGTTGGCGAAGCAAGCGTATTCTTACAGTGGTTCAGTAGTAATGTTTTGATGTCTACTTGAAAAGGTAGCTTAGTATTCAAGAGAGGAAACACACTGGCCTGAGCAGTTATGGATTAAGTCTGGTTTATACAGAGATGACACGTAGGATAATTACATTAGTCAACAGAAGTTGTTGTATCAGTCTCTCATTTAAAAACTCTCTCTTTACTGACTCTTGCTTGTTGTCCTTTATAGAAGGTATCACTGTAGGTAGGAGATTGACTGTGGAAAATCTTGTGGGATGGTTTTATACGGTAGTCATCGCATACAAGAGAGAAGAGCTTACTTTGAACAGTTTCAGTCATTCTTGTAGTGTTTCATCGAGAGTCAAGGCTTCAGGGCAGCTGCCGAGGGGTATCTTGGTGACCTTTCCAATAACACAAGGAAATGTTTTGGGTAGCTTGTTTTTCTTCAACATTAAACTGAACATTTCAAGCAGTGTGTATGAATCAGTGATCTGACATAAAGATAAAGAAGATGCTAAACTGGAAGCTATTCAAAGCTTCATGTTTTAATGTCACCTATGTTGTCTGCTATTTGGTACTAAACGTGTTTGAGCAAGTCATCTCAACACATATATTATCAGGTCATCACTGACCGGACATGTGAACTAAAGAAAACAAAAGTAAATACTAAAAGTGGATATATTTTAAAATCCTTTACTGTGCATATTTTGCAAAGCTGTTGTAGCTGTCTGGCCTACTCTGTTATTGCCCACAATATAATGTAAAATGGAAACAGTACATTTTTAGCTGATCCATGCCATTATAAAGCTCTGTTGTATCAGAACCGATTAAGTGGCATTAGTGGAAAGAAAAATCAAATCATGACAGTTTCGTAACTTTTATCCCAATCTCTTTATTGTGTTTGGCTGATTCCTTCCAAGAGACCAAACAACAAATGAGCAGACATAGTAGTGTGCCATTTCTTTGGATCCCACATGGAAAAATTGAGTCAGCTATAGAAATTTTAAAAAGCTGAGAGAGATAGTGAGGCAAAGGGGAGAAAAAACTATGTTAAAATGAATGATGGTGAGATCATGGACATAAAGAGAGAGAGAAAAGGGCAATGAGTATGCACAATGCTCATATTTAGAGTATCTGTGTAGGTGTGTGTAGGAGCTGGTTTAATATCTTAAGGAGTTGTTGTCAAATCTTGTGACTCTTGCATGACACATATTTTAATTTCTAATACTCATTTCATAAATGCTAGCATGGACAAAAAGCAGATATGAAGAGCCAGTGGATAAACAAAGTGCAAACAAGTGAGGTGACAGCAGCGTTACAGCTATCATACTCACAGCAGCCTGTTGTGAAAAGTCCCATTTGATTACTTTAGCTTTATACATCGGGTTGTAGCCATGCACATGTAATGAATAAGAAACAGTAGATCTCTTTCGCTGCAAAATGTCAAATATTTTATATATTCTAGTGGCCCTTAATGGACACCACTGAGCAAAGATGATGACATCTATGTAGATTTAAAGAAATTAATTGTTGGTTTGTCTTTAGTCCATTTTATTCCATTTCCAAAGTATTTGTAAGGCATCTGCATATTGACAGTTCAGCCAACATCATTTCTGCTGACAATTACCCTCTAAAACCAGAAATTCTCAGAATCTCAGGTTGAGTAAATGTAGGAATAAATCCCTAAAGCTTCCCGTGTTATGTTTTGGCCTCAGTGATATCTAATCTGACCTTGTATGGATAAAGACAGGTGGAGCAATAAGTTCCTCTAGTTGGTAACACTCTCAAATGTCATACAGTTTTCCTCCTGTCTCTCTGATTTACTTTTCTACCTCTTCTTTAATTTGCTACTTTACTACTGGTGTTATATTCTTTATTCTTTTTAACTAGTGGTGTACAGTATGTAGGCTTTCATTTGCTCTGTCACTCTGTGTTTCAGTCTGTCTGTCTTGCATTTTAACCGTCCCCAGGAGTCCTCTTAGGTTAGTATCGTCAGTCACGGCTTCATATTCCCCACTGCATTTATAATATGCTTCTTTGACTAACTAGAGTTGGTGAAGACAGGTCCCATGCACACACTACAAATCACATGTACAACAGCTGCACATCCTAATTTTAAATTAAAACTGAAATTGGTTTGTTTCCCCCAAAGCAGATTGAGGCCAAAACATAGCATCTCAGCAATGATGAGGTCTTCAGGGTGAAACACAGATTTGTAAGCCCAGTAATTCTAAATAAAATTCACCAAATCATCAAGATGTGGTGACTCATAGATCAGGGTGCTGCCTTTCCTGAGCCTGTTCTGGGGAAAACAAACATACTGCAGTTGAAACCCAGTACAGGACAAGTGCACCAGCATTCTCTTATGAGCATACTGTATTCCTTACTGGTTAAAAGTGGGAGTTTAGTGGGAGCATGACAATAAATGTTTGGACGCCCTTGTTGCACAGTCATTGCATTACAAGGGCACCATGGTCAGTACACAGAGAGTGCGCTTTTAGTTTGTTTGCAACCATGGTCATTTGTGCACAGCAGCTCACACGGAGATGGTGTGAAATCATAATTAAATACTGGGTTTTGTTAGGAGCCAAGATCAAACATTCAACCACAATAACTTCTCTTGCTGTGTGCAGTTGGTGTTCAAAGCAGCTTTCCCTAAGAGAACGGTGAGAGTATTGACTCAGAGTTGTACATGCTAATATGCAGTGAATATTTTAAGATGAATTCACATGTGAAAAAAAATCAAAACAGGATCAGTTCTAGTATCCCTCACTACCACTTGCCTTCCTCGGGAAGCCATCCTAAGGGCAGTACTGAGTCCAACTCAAGTTCAGATTTTCAGGACTTGTGACTCGATCTGGACTTGAACATTGATGAACTTGGACTCAGAGTCGAGCATTGACTGCATTCGGACTTGGAAGTCAGAGACTCTGACGCAAACTTTTTTTTGTAATAAGCCATAATTATTTGACCTATGATACTGATATTAAAACCAGTTCACCCACACCACACTGTATCTGGCACACTTCCAGTGAAGTGTGCACTCCACCTTTTTATAAATGATTTTTATGTATCAAATTGCTGAACAATATGGCGATGCAATACACTATTAGAAAGCTGATCTTTTTCTTGGTTTGAATTCACATATGTAAATATTTTGAAAGCCCAGTTGCTGCATTTTCTCTGCAATTTTGCTTGGAAACATAATAGTCAGTGTGGTTATAAATTACTTATTTATTTTGTACTGTATGTTACCTTTCTTTTACATTCTGGCAGTTATTTTTGTGTTGCATTCAATTAGATTTGGTCAATTTACATACAAAAATAATGTTTTGCTGCCAAATCTACAAACAAATAAATAATCTGAGTTTTCACAGAGTTGCATAAACTCCTAGTTTCCCATAATGACCTTGTAAGCTGCTTTAATTGTTCACTGTCCCACCACTGTCACTGTTAACCACAATTAAGACTTTACCACATCATACTGTTCATCGCAGACAGCTTCATGTTATTCAATAAACTGTGACGTTTCAGGCACTACATTTGTCAGAGCTGCTGGAAAGAAGTAGATGCTTATTTCTGAAGCAGCCTGGTGCTGCTTGTATTTCATCACTGATTTAATGAAGGTAATCTGTGGATCTAATTTGCATAATTGCAATGTACCTTACACTAAAAAGGGACTGCAAATGAAACATATACCTAGCCCCTGACTGAGGGGATCAATCAGATTCAGGTGAGGCCCTCATACTGCATGCACATTGCTGTAAATGCCAGTAAGAACCAAAGAGAAGTGGTCACTTTGCAGACAAACAGACAAACAAATTGTTACATATGTAAAAGTGATTTCTTGTGCACGTGCATTTTGCTATGCACAGTAGTCTTGGGAGGTGGGCAGGGAGGCAGTGGAAGTCAGTTATGGTGACAATCTTGACACTAAAACACCAGTGCGTCACTGGGGTGCCTCTGACACTCTCCATCTATTGTGCCTTTCCTCCTACCAGGACTCATGGTGAATCACCAAAACGCCAAATTTGTGCAAGGGTGAAAAAATAAGAACATATCCTTTTGCTACCTGCAACACAAGACCCTAAGCCTGATGGTTCAGAATAAAATAGCCAGACCTGAAGCATGACAGCATATACATTGTTATATTTCTTCAATTTTTAACTCACAAACTATTTGCATGAAAGACGAGTGAGACATCTGCCCTGTCCAACTTCATCCAAATCATTTATCAGTGCTCTTTCAGTTGAGAAAAATTATTCTCTTTGAGCTCAGATGTGTGCATCGTGTACATCTACAGGACCGCTGTGCACTGTAAGATTTGTTTGCAGGAAGAATGGGACAAAATTAGTCAAAGGCATAGCAGCATCACACCATGGTAAAACGTGATAAATAAAATTGATGAGGTATCACATCAAATAATGTGCTGCTGTATTGTTTTCAATGTTATACAGGAAACAAATGATTTACATATCAGAATTTTCAGTTTTAATTTTGATTTTACATAGCATCCCAACTTGTTCTGATTTGGGGTTGGGAGAGCCAAACAAAAACATCCTTGAACTGTAAAGAAAGATATCACGTTAAATATACCTTTAATGCTGCAATAGGCATTGTTGCCATTGCTGAGCATCAGTTTGCTATGTTTGGGGCTATGTGGTTACTTGGCAACATTCAAACAGTTGTTCTCATTTGGATCTCATGTGTGTGCTTTTTTTTACTCTGTGCAAAGCTATACAGAGAAACAAAAGGTTACAGGGTGCTGATAATTACTTCCATCCTTTCACAAGATGGATAAGGGATTTAAGTCATGCGAGTCTCTTGGTAAGCCTGTCCTCGTGCTACATAAAATCCCACAGTGCATATGGGCATATGTGCACATGAATGTGTGCATTTCTGTTAATATGTGAACGAATGTGTGTGAGGCTACAATTACGTAACAATCAGTGAAATAATTAAAGATGATTGTTTGTATTACCTCATTGACACAGCTTTGTTGCCCTGACATTTATGCTAATTAACACTTTAACTTTGTTGTTGCTAAGTATACTCAAACATACACAAACACACATGCAGAGGATTCCCTAACACACCCACAGACAATAATTTTATTTATATGTTTTAAAATGTATCTGCTGTAATATGCATTTATGTATAAATGGATTTTGCAACTTCTAGCATGTCTGCTTGTAATGCAGTCAGTCTCATATAATATTGACATACAGGTTTTTCGAGAATACAGGCCGGTTAGTTTGCCCAGCAGCTCAGTAAGAGGAGTCCACACAGACAACTTGAGAGCAAATTTCCTGAGTTAATGCTATCCCCGCTACCACACACAAACACACACCACAAATGTTCCTCGGCAGTAACATTAACAATTCACATCTGCCAGTGGTCCGCACACCCCCCTTTTGCCCCCAGGATAAAATCTAACACCCCCAAAATAGCCTGGTGAGTTATAAGAGTCAGCAGGGCCCTCATCCAACCTGCCCTTTTAATAGAAACAAAAGGCAATTACCCTAGTATCCCTAAGAGTTAATATAAGATGCTGAAGGTGGTTTGTTTCCCTTTGTAGTCTAATCTCTAAATTAATAAACTGAGATGACACAGACGGTATTGTGTTACACTCTATTTGTGGGCCAGCCATCCTGTCCTGTCAGGGGTATGTGTGTGTTGTAGATGCTGGTTCTGGGCCATTTTTCTTAGCTCAAACACAGACAAACATGCACATGTAGGGTGGGTAAGGCGGGTGGCAAGAAAACACAACAACATCCGCAGGGCTTCCCTCACTCCCCGGGATTCACGTTACACATCATACCAGCGGATATGGGGTCGAATTTCCTGAGTCCTTGTGCTAACACTGCACTAATGGCAAGTGTGGCAAAGCAGCTGACCCTGTGTCATTTGAAAGATTTGAAAAGGTCACAGACCTACAGTATGTGTGAAGGTGAACTATGACTCCAGTTTTGCAAATGAGGTAGTCTCCATTGACGGTAAACTGCTACAAATAATTGATTCCAACAATGCCCTCTTACCTGATGAACCCAGGAAGTAGTGTTCCAGGGCAGAGCCGAAGCCAGAGGGATTGTCCTTCAGATCATTGACAATGAAAGGCTGCATGGTGGCGTTCTGGTCATTGATCGGCCATGTCTGACTCCGGACAGTGGCACCACCGTACCAGGACACATTGGTCATGGAGAAGCAGTCCTGAATTGATACACACACACACACACATATATATGCATTCCCACACAAAGATGGCACAAGAAAGGCATAAGGAAAGAGATAAAAAAAAGGTATATATATATGAAAGAAAATACAAGTTCGATTTTCTTAAATCTGACACCTTCAAACACACATGTAACCACCACCAAAATACTGTGGATATTTGAAAACAATTATTAAAGCACTTAAATGCCTAAAACCAATTAATGAATGTGAGCTTGGTGAATTTGACTATGAATAAATGTTTAACTGTTTCTAACGCTATCACTGTACATGTTTGAATGTGTGACATTGTGACTGCTAATTTAGTGCAGAAATGCAGAGAGACATGTGAATCCTGGTTCATGACACTGTCTCAGAAAACATCCCGCAGGAGGGATTGCATAACAGAGTGTTTTCTAGGAGAAAACCTGTCATGCATTAAAGCCTCTTTACCCATAGGGAGACAAACGCGCAAACTGGCAGGTCATTTCTTTCATGGCAGCAAATCGAAACAGGTACTACAAGCGGTCACCTTAGAGGCACAGGGCGGGATTCTGGAAGTCAGAAACATAAAGACGACTTTAATTGGAAGAACTTTCTGTGAGCAGTCGCGCCACATGGGAAAGAATGTTCCACTGGGAACAGATTAGCCTCCTCAAACATCCCAATTATTAAATGCCTTTGACAGTTAGGCCGGGTAGGAAGTACAGTAAGTATTGGGTGGGCTATATAAAAAAAGCCTAGCAACTGTGACGAAGCAGATTTAACGCACAATGTTGAAAAGGGAATTAAGGAATCAAACTCCCCTTTCTCTCTACCATCAGATCCAACAATATAAAATCAGGAAACTTTCATGTAAATTACAGCATTTATAAAAGCCTGACTCATGTAAGTCAAATTATTTCTATGTTTTTTAAGTCACTTAAATAATTTCGGCTTAAAAGACCACACGAATTCAGTGCAATATCATTGGCCTTAAAATAAACACTTAATCTATTTCAACACTTCGTAATTGATTTGCATGACCAAAAGCTTGGTATTGTCTTGGTAGGCAACATAATGCAAATCCATAATGTTGTCATGCAAAGATGACTGGCAGTGATTAAACTGCATGTAGCGTTCACATGTGTAGAAGTGTCTTTACATGTTAATAACGTAGTAGCTGCGTTTTCGTGACTGCTGAGAAACACTATACCTTTAGTTCCACATGACAATGCACCGGCGCCCAAGTCATACTGTAGCACTCAGTCTCTGTCTCTTCATTCACCTCCAGCGAGATCTTCACCTCCGCCACCGAGTCCCACGTATAGCAGAACTCCGTTTTATTCAGCCAGCATAGGTTCCTCACAAAAGGAACCTCGACGTCGGGGTTCCCCACATTTCCGACGTCAATCTCCACATAGGTCTTGTCCTCCGTCAGGGTCTGTATGACCAGCGAGTGGGTTCTTCTCTCCCAGATCAGTCCGCTAAAAGTGCCCCTGAGGATCCAGTTCTTGTTGGGCTGGTCCACCACTTGCCAGTATATGATCCCGATGGTCATTACAAAGAAGACGGCCACCCCGAGACAGGCTATAGCTCCTTTCCAGGTCTCGTTCATCTCCTTCAATCCCGTGTCCCATGTTGCCTCTGGGATGGGGCTAGGGTTCCTATTTCGAATGTGGGGCATGTTGTTTTTGAGATAAGCAAATAATCAAGCACAAAAAATGCCGCAAAAAGCTCTGTGCGTCAAAAACCTCAGCTGCTTCATCATGTCATAGCATTTTCATTGAGGTTACAGGGCAAATCAGACTACTCTTTTATCTTTGTACCGCTTACACTGTTGTTTTTTTTGCGCAATTGTGCCGGCAACAGGGACCTGTCATATGAAGAAATCTGTGAGAAAAAAATCCCAGCTGCAAAGTAAAACAGTGTGAATGAATAATTCACTTACCACATAGTGCTGATGATTTAAAAGAGTCGGCTTTGTAAACGGCATTGGCTGCAATGAGCTCGTGAGCAGCCCCAAGCCGGGTTTGGCAGCAACGCGTACGAATAACTCATAAGACGCTGTCTTGCTTGCCCTGCACTTTCTGACGTAACGCCGGGTTGTGTCTTCAGGGGAAAGGTGGAGAGAGGGAGACGGGGGATCAGGAGGGTTTGACAGAGTGTTGGAGCTGGCCGCCAGGGCAAGGAGGCCACGGACAGCCTGGAAGGGAGGGAGCCCCATGTGTGCTCGTATATGTCTGTGCGTAAAGACTGTGGGGACTTGTCATCCAGTGGTTTGGTAGATTGTCAGGGCTGTGTTGGGCACGGCAAGCTCGGGACATTTGCCATTCTTTGTGGTGTTTAATATTTTAATGGCGAGCAAAGAGTGATGTCTTTAACTTATTTCAATATAAACAAATATCCTTGTCAAAGCACCCGGAGTTCAATAGCTAACATAACCAAGCATCACATTATAAACATACGTAGCCTGTTTGGGTATACAAATAATTTCCAAAGGGCTTGTCACTATAAATTAGTTGTGCTCTGTTAAAACCTGAAATTCACAATGCATTTTTCGTGCCATGTCAGTTCAGGTTCAGTTAAATAAAATGTACACACACACACACACACACACACACACACACACACACAAAACAAAAACAAAACTGAAGTCCAGGTTTGGTGTTAAACCAAACCTTACTGTCAATGGAATAAACAAATAAATGAGATAAATGACACAAAACACAAAATCTGATAAATATAGTGCAAAACGATTAGCTATTAAAATAACTGGAAATCTGTATTATTAGGATACATATTTAGTACAGTGTTAACACAATTTCACCATGTCCAAATATGCAGCTAATCCTGTGTTAGGTTTTGTTCTTAAAGGAAAGAAAGAGAAAAAGTAATCTCAACATTTTGCAAGTTAGAGTAGCCCTGAAATGCAATACTAATTTAGCCAAAGTAATAACTTACATACTCTGTCCAGAATTTTATGAATAATATCATAGATGTTTTTTGTATGTTTGTTCTGTTGACTTATTTTGGACATGTAGTTGCTTCTGCTTCAGGAGAATCACATCCAATGAAAAACAAAATATGAATAAATACTAGAAGCTGCTGTGGATTCAGGGTGTGGTGCGATATATCAAAACACCTTATTTACAGTACATTTACTTACCTTTACCTATTATAGATTAAGGTTTACTGTGCTATGTGACTTGTGGTGTGCAGAAGACATCTGAGGGCAGGAATGTTGTCTATGAGTGCCTCAAGGGGACCGGGTGGTGGTGTGACTGAAGGTGGCATTAGCTGGTATTTGAACTGTTAGCATCTATTGTGTCTGGAGTCATAATGGCAGCTACTTTTTTACTCATACTGTCTGACAATAAATGTGTATGCTGAGTCAAACTGACTCCGAGCTCTCACACAAGCATATGATTTATCACAATTTTAGGAAACCTAAACTGTACACTGACTAATTTGAATTCAGCATCACTATCCATTTATTTCAACACAGTTCTTACTGTAACATGGTTGTGGCTCTATTGGTATCTGACAACAACTTTATTGGAACCAAAAATAAGACAAGAGGAATCACATCTTTAACAACGTTGTTATGTTTATATGTTAAGGTCTTCGGCTGTGCACCAGATATTCCAAGAGTGTGGGCTGACATGCCTTAAAGATCAGCTGCCCCTGTCACTGTTTGTGCACATCAGCCCCCCCTTGATGTAACTTTGGTGTGGGCAGAGACACTGGATAAGGCTGTGGGAACCTATTGTATGTGAGCGATCTTCTTAATCATCAAATTTCAAATGCAGTCAATATCAAAATCTCTGATAATGACTGTGTGATAATGTGTGACTTTGTGATGATTTAGCACAGGTTAGAATGAGACAGCTGATTCTGTTGTTACTTTCTTTTTCGTCGTCATCTTGCAGGAAACATTAGTGCTTCCATGTCAAAATCAACTAGATAACAAAGAAACTTAGGTCAGTTAGTGTGTCAGTTGTTGTCATGTGATAGCCTAGGCTTTTATTTTTATTTTATAAGGATAAAAACCTTTAATGGCCAAGTATGTTACACACAAGGAATTTGTTTCTGGCACAGAACCGATGGCAGCCATCTGCGGCGTCAACTCAACTGATGGCTCTAACCATCGGGGGGTTCAGTGTCTTGCCCAAGGACACTTCGATATGTGGACTGGAGGCACCGAGATTCTAATCTTTAACCTTCTGGGTGGGAGACGACTACTCTATCCACTGCACCACCGCCTCCCCATTCTCATGGTAAATGGATGTACACAGTACTCTGCATCTTTGTTCTTATAGTTAAACAGCTCTTTGCCTCAAAATGATTTTGATAGGTGCATTTGTGGGCATGTACCTGTCCTGTAGATGAATATGTGTGCGCCTGCTTGAATTCTGACCCCTGAACATGGGCCCTGTGGCAGCCAGGGTCAGAGGTCAGGCTCATGACATCAATGGAACTTCCGCAGGGGAGGGTCTAAATTGCACGCCATCCATATTGCTCCTGACTTCATCCCTCATGGCTATTAATAGGCAGAGGACTGTTGCATGGCATGCACACACTCTCTCTGCTAGTGTGACCACAGGACATGAAAAAACAGGAATTTGACCTGAACTGGCCACTACCTCTGACCACCGGTTTAGTGTTGATGGCTAGAGGGAAAGGGTTCAATAAGGTGTGGGGTGGAAGGGCTAAGGGTTTATGTTTTGTGGGTCAAGTGGACTGCCTGCTTCATTCAGGCAAAAGAAAGTTCAAGTTGCAAGTATTGAAAACTTCTTATAATTTAGTGGGAAAAGTCACAGAGGTGCTTCACATTTCAAGACCAGTCTTGAAACTGCATTTCCTTCAACACTGAAAAATTGCCTGTAACTTATTGTTTAAGTACAATAAAAGTAATGTATACTTTTTTTCTTTCTCTGCATTTTCATGCAGTAATTGCTGTTTAGTCATTGCAGGTTGCTCTGTGTTTATCAAGTGCTGACAACCCCTCTTGAAAATTTTCATTATAATTAAAGCTAACAAGACTAAAAGTCTAGAGCCATGCTAGAAACTCTGTGAAGCTGTATTGGTGGTGGTTTGACAGCAACGCTTCAATTACAATGACAGTATTAACACCCTGTAATGCTGGATCACATTTTCATTTTAACTGTGTGCATGGAATGGAGAGCACTAACAGGTCAGCAGACATGAGGGACCTGGTGGACCCTAGTGGAGGTGAAATAGGGGACAAGGAGTTTGGGGATGAAAACATGGTGACAAACCATGCAGTGCTATACAGTATAAACAAATAAAATGGTCCTAAAATCCATTCTGTATTTCACTGGTAACCACTGAAAAGAGGCCAGTACTGCCAGTACTTGGATAAGGTTTCTCTTCTTGGTTCAAGTAAGCAGTCTTGCTGCTGTGTTTTCAACCAGTTGCAGGTGAGATAAGGCTGACTGACTGATTTCTAAGTTGCAATAGTTGAGGCGAGAGGAAATAAAGGCATGTGTTATAATCACCAAATCATTAGCAAACATGAATTATTTTAGTTTTGCAAGTGGTGTAAAATAAAAGAAGCTAGTGCAGACAACAAAGTTGATTTGTGTATCAAATTTAAAATTAGAATAAAAAATAAAACCAAGAGGTCTTGCATGGGAGTTAAAATTCAGGGATAGGGAACCAAGACTGCTGAGTAAGGTTACAGCAGTGCTGGTCTGAAGGAAGTTAAAGCAGCATAGACCACTAGGTTTCAATGATAGGTTAAACTCAGCTGCATAACAGTGGTAAGTGATATTATATTTTATAACAATAAACCCCAGAGGAAGCATATTTTATACAGAGAAAATAAAATAGACCCTGATATGGAGCTTTGTGGTACTCCACAGGAGATAGGTATAGAGGGCGCTATCAGGTGTAACAGAGGCTGCAGAATGGGTAGGAGGAACGCCACTGAGATTCTGTACCAATGCATCAAAGAGCTCTTTAGATATTTCATTTGATGAGTGAAAAGGTTGACATGCTGGAGGAAAAGTCAGGGGATCTCCAAGTGATTAGGACTCATCCCCAGGAACCTCTGTACCAAATGTCATAGCCAATAATTGTGATATTTCAGTGTGGACCAAATTGTGGACTGACAAAAAAGACAGACCAATCAGAGAAGAATGGCTAAAATGTGAGAATAAAATGACTGACTTGTTCAATAATAACAAGTGATTGAAGCCCATAGTCTTGTATTTATGAAGCACCTGATACAGATTGTCATTGGGGGATGTTTTAGAAACAACTGTTGCCAAAAATGAAAACTGGTTCCCTTGACACAGATCTGCCTCACCCCCACTGTGGTACAGTACTTAACCTATATAACGTGCTGTAGTCCAAGCATACAGCAGAATTTAAAACACCACTGCAAAATCTAATCTGGACTCCAAGTCCTTTCATTCATAACTCTCTTTTTCTTTGAAAGTATTCCTGTACATTCTCTTCATCTATATCTCTGTAGCTATATGGAAAAATACAAGATGATCCTGCTGATGTATATATATATATATGAGTCTTTAGCTTCAGTAGTTTGCACATAAAGCATCGTATAAAAACTTGAGTTATTTAATTATATATTTCAGCCGAGCTATTATTTGGAGATCTGATTCAAGGCATCAAGAAGGTCCATTCTTCATGGAAGGGTGAAGTGGCTTCAGGGAGAAACACTAAAACACCAGGTCCCATTAAATGCAAAACTATTCACTTCAGCTGACAAACTTTTCCATCTTCATGTCTGGATCTTCAATTTACCGTTTCCCCCCCCTTTTTTTTTCTTCTCTAGGATATTCAATACTGACAACTTCTCCTCTGACTGCTTTAGAGTTGGAGGGGAGAAGTTTCCATGTGGCCCCAGCGCCTGCTCTTGGCGGGACAATCCCACTGTAGACCAAACTGTTTCTGTCTATCTACCTCCGCTGTTAGAGCTTTCCCTCCTCCTCCCTCACTTTCTCCCTTATTGTACTGTCACACAAACAGCCACTTTCCACTGCCCCAGACCTGAACCTTCATTCCAGTTCTCTCTTTCTCTGTCTCTCTCATGCACACACAGAAGTGGTTGGAGTTCAGTTTCATTTGTATATAAACTGTGGGCTTTGCTGAGTGTCTGAATTACAATGAAAAAGAGCAGATTGCTGATAGAACTTAAAATTAGCCTTACATGTCCAGTTAAGTACAGGTGCCATTTATTTGCGTGCATGCATACATATGTGTACTGTCTGTGAGAGGCACTGTGTATATGTGTGCATGCATGCACGTTCTGTAGCTATAAAGGCCAGGAAGTTAAATGGCTGAGCCATTAACCAGAATATAACCTCACCTCTGCAAAATTGTCCCATAAACAGAAAAAGTAACATTCATTTTCACAAAGAGAAAATTTAAAATGTAATGCACACAGCAGAACTCTCACAGACGTTTGCCACCGTCATCTGAAAATCAAAACAATCTCATTAATAAGGCTAATAGTCCTATGGCAACCAGTGAAATTAGATAATATAGTTAACTTTTATTTTCTATCCAAGAGCTCAACTGCAAGAATTAACAAACAAGCTTTTATCATGTCTATAAATGGCAGAGTTGGACAACAGTGTGAGACCGGACCTTTGGCTGAAGGTTGCAAAGGTTCATGTTGCTGCCCCCGCACTCCCCCTAGGTCTGCAATGGCTGGAGCCTTGCTAAACATTGGCACCCTGACTGAGGTAATGAATGTGGCTACTGCTACTGCACTCACAGTAGGCCAAGGAAGAAAGGATGAGCAAATCAGGCTTACACACATAACATACATTATGTATGTGCATAAATAAATGCTTTTCTGCAAGGTATAGCAATAAAGTCCTACTTGGCAGTTTGCTAATGCCTGTATCTCTTAATGTATACTGCTCAAAAAAATAAAGGGAACACAAAAATAAGACATTCAACTATGCTGTGTTCCCTTTATTTTTTTGAGCAGTATACATTATAAAGGCATCTTTTCATAAATCATGCCAACACATAGATGCCTAGTGGATCCCAGGACAAAAAAGTGAATCCCATGTGTTCCCCCTTTTAAATTAAGTACTGTAACAATTATTTTCATGGCTGATTTCCTCAATTAAATGATCAATCACATAGTCTATAAACTGTCTAAAGATTGTGAAAAATGCCCTTCTCAGTTTCCCAAGGTGACGTCCTCACATCTTATTTTATCTGACCAACAGCCAAGAGCCAAGAGATATTCAGTTTACAATGATATAAATCAAAGAAAAGGGGGAAATCTTTATATTTGAGAGACTGGAGACAGCACTATGTTGGAATTTCTGTTTACAAATGTTAAAAATGATTAATCAATTATTATACCTAGTTTCCACTTATTTTCTGTAGATCAACTGATTTTGTTTGTTACTGTACATGTTGTTTTCTGTCTCTCTCTCTGCTCATTTCTCATCAGCTGTCTAATAATGGCATAAAGTGCCCAAAGGTTATTTTAATATTTTTCATATTAAACAGTTTATCAAATTATTGCTGGACAGTGAATCTGGAGCATCTGAGATCGTGGAGGGTCTGGGGCTCGGGGGCAGCTGGCTAATTTGCCCAGTTGATAATCCAGTCATTAAACCAGTTCATGATTTATAAGTGCACTTCTGTCTACACAGCTGACAGCTATGTAGCTGACATTTCTTGAAAAGTCCTTCACCTTTTTGTATCTTTGGATGCCACCAGCTTCAGCTGCTTTGTGAAGATCAGAAAAGTCATCAGTAATAGCTGGCCGACTGGGGATTTGAACAAGCAATCACTAAGTTACAAACCACTGCTCTTGTCTGTGCAGATTCTCAGTCATCCAGGTCATAGTAAGCTGAAAAAAACTTATCAGTTCTGATGAAGCCTCTTGGATGAGAGGTGAAATGTCTTCGACCTAGCAATCTAGTCCAGTTGAAGTTTGTTTCAACCACTGCTCTTGCATAAAAGAAAACACAATATAACGAGATCTACTTGGACATTGCAATTCCTACTCCAACAAACGCTCTCTAAATATGCTGAATTGTGGATTTTAAAGTTAATATAATTCAATTTAACTTAAGCATTTATTTTACTGAACAATGTAATGCTTGAATGTGTAACAGGTGGTGAACTATACAGATTACAGATACAGTACAGTATATGTTATGAAACTAAATGTCCCACCTCTGCCTTACTACTTTTATGAGTCTCCAGCAGACTCTCATATCAGCTGTCAGATGAACCAGGTCCAAACAACAAACAAGTAAACAACCAATGAACTAATAGCAGAGAACATTTCTTTATCTTGTGGCAAAAACATCAACTGGACAACTCTAGAAATGACAGGACATTCTGATACAACAACTGAACAACAATCAAATGTCTACTTGTCCTCCAGCACCACCCTGCACACACACACACACACACACAAACTCCATGGCATCTTAACTGATGGAAACTTCCCTCCCAGGCATAGTGTGGGCTGCCAGTGCAGTCCATTTCCTGCCATGGCTGAACCAGCTGAGCCAGGGATTCATATTCCACTCAGGGGGCCTTCAATCATTCTTGCCCATGTTGCAGGCACATTGTAGTGGGTGTGAGGTCAGATGCTGGGGTATAGGGTATGAAGGAAAGATGGGACAGGGTCTCCCTCTGCTGCTGTCTCATCATATATGCCCTGACAGAATGTTCACAACAATGACATTCCTTAAATATTCTGCTGTCATCTATCTGAGGGGAGACTGAAGCAACTGTGCCAAATGAGAAGCACAAATGCCTACTGCCTATTAGTTTCATCACAAACATGCAATTGACTATTTATTAATTTCTACCTCTCAATCTGTATAATGCACATAGTACATGTGCATGTTTAAATGACCGTGTAAGATTATTGTAAGATTAAATAAAATTGCAGAATTAATAATGAAGGTGTACATTCAACTCTGAATATGTCCAGATTTGTCTTTATAAACAAAACACCTTCTCACTGGGATACTGTTAGACTACTTATTGTGTATACTGGTAAGAATTTGAATCAAAATCTTGTGGATAACAAAGACCAACTGGTAGGATGTGTTAAAATATAACAGTATATAATATATAGTAATTTCCAGAATAATGACAGCATACTGATATCAACTTAAAATGTGTTTGGGTCATTTTCTGTTGATTATAACTAGTATATATCTTTGTAGTTCAGTGTTGTCAGATTATAAAAACTATTTTTAATTCTTATAATTAAGACTTTATAGACACCAAAAAAACAAAACAAAACTCAGAATCCTGATGAGCTTTTTTGAACGTCAGCAACAGGATCTCAATCTCAACAGGTCTTATTTAATTCCTTGACCCAATCTAGTGCAGCAGACATATAACATCTTCAGACTGAGATACATTCAACTCATGTATAAATATCTTCAGTATACTTTGGGTCAATGATGGATGTATTATAACCCATAGCTCTCATATTACATTAATAGAGTCAATATTTTAAAGCTTTGTCAATACGCATTCATGCTGCAAACTTTCTCTTTAAGGGCACAAACAAAATCTAGTGCGCATGCGCACTGCGATTGTTCCCGGAAGTATATCTATGCACGTGTAGCCTTTGACAACCTTGAAAAGACCACAAAACAATTATCTTGTAGCATATGTGACATAACTAACCGTTTCCGTGATGCCAGTAACAAGATTACTGTAAGTCTGGACTTCTTTTTATTTGAAGCGTAAAATAGCATTAAGCACACCTCAAGTAGAGAGTAGCTCTTTTTTGTAACGTTAGCATCTTTCAGTCAGTCTTCCAGCTGGCCAGTATGACTGTAACGGTATGCAACTTCTGACATTAGCACACGGGCTTTTCGTCTATTTTACATATTTACAGTGCGTTTCAAGCAGTCGCCTGTGTGATAGCGGTGAATGTTACGCAACAACGCAGCCAGCGTTAGCTAGCTATGCTAAAAACAAACCGCTAACGGTAGCGTGCGGCTACAACCGTAGTAGCTACATTATTTTTATTTTATTTTTTGTAGTAGCTACATTATTAGATATGTGGTTTATCAACTATGACGCTTGGGTCGATGTAAAGTCCTGTAGATACTGAAGTAACTCACTGACTGTTCTTGATGGATTCAACCAAGGTTTCACGAGCGAGGGCATCAGGGTTGTTCATTCATTCCAGTTTATTTTAACTTTTTGTAGCTATTATCCTTAATTATACTAGTTATGATAACATTGTACTCACTGTCTGTCTGTCTATATGAGAGGGAGACCTGGCATCTCTTTTGTATAACTGTTGAAAAATTTCTCAAACAGGTTATTTTGTGCTTTGAAGTGATGTTTTTACTCACATGAATGAGATATAAAATGTTCTAATTGTTTTCATTTAACCCAGTGTACACTTAATGCTCTACACCAAACAGTAGACAGTGTTTGTGACAAGCCGGTGATAAAAGTGGAGCTAAAGAGCCAGATACTTTCACAGCTGGAATGGCTGAAGACAGTGTAGTTTGTGTGGTTTCGTTAGTATATAGCAAACCACAAATAGTGATTATATCCCAACAGCTCCCTCTGTTTTTGCTTGTTTGTTTGTTTTTTAAATACAGCAATTTGTTAATTAAACTAAGACTGCACCACAATTCTACATGATTATGTGTGCAGCTCAGAGTTTAGATATCTTCCCAGTTGTTATTGTAACTGAAGAAAATGGGAATGATACTGTACAAGATAAGAGTCTGCCTCGTTGTCTCCTTTCAGATACCCTCTCTACCAACTAGGCAATCCTCAGCTTAGGATCTTCAGACCCAACTGGTTCTTGACCCTGGTGAGGCCAGGAAAACAGCAGCCTCCCGACACTGTCCAGTTTCGCGTCCCAATGGTGTAAGTTTTTACTTAACAAATGTTAATGTTAATGCTTGTCATTATATAGAGGTGCATTAAAGGAAATCCTATGGCTGGATTCTCTACTGGCATGTAATTTCATACTACTAACCATCAAGTTGTGTACTGTGGTATCTCAATCAAAATGATTACTATGGGGAATTGTGACTGAGAGTTGGTTGATGTTTTGATTTTAGGCAATAGGTCAATATTGTGGAAAACTAGTGGATTCTGAGGATTTTGCTAAGGAATGACACTTGAGTCAGACGGTCTTTTTCGTGCGAGCTTCCGTGCCACATACGCCACACAACCCCCGATAGCTGCTTCACTTTATTAAACACAATTTGCAAACTTATATGCATGCCGGTTTCCCCCAAAAAGAACCCACCAACCGGAACCATAACTGCCAACCCAAACTTTTCTTTTTCAGCAGTTTGTTAATCATTTGTGTTATACAGTTTCCATTATAAACAAACAACTGTTTAGACAGTTATTGCTTAATTTATGATCAATCTAGCAATTAATAACTGCAGCACTACTAATGTTGATGGTAGAGCCACACCGGCGCAAATCTTTGCGCGGTTGGGGTAGTTTCTTTTACATTGTTTTGCACAGAGATGGAGTAGGTAGGGTGAGGTGTAGAGGTGCCTGAATAATACTGAATAAGTTTGAGTTATTTCAGCCTTTATTGGTAGATAATAGCTTCAGTAAGTTTTATCTGGCGTAGGCAACATGAATGTTCATACGTCCTTTTCCTTAGATTAGTACACCATCTTCAGGTAGGTAGGTATTACTACATATTCTCTAATATACTTGTGCACTATAACTATGATAATACATAAGTAAGTAACAGTTTGTGTTTGTATATATGTATGGGAGAGCCACTCCCTTTAATGCTGGATTCTGTTTTATTTAGTCATTAATTTTTAAATTACAGTTTCTCAGACTAAATTTCTGACAAATTTCTGACTGATAGTAACACACCACCCTTACTATCCATTGATAACGTCCACTGCTGTTAATTAATTATTACCTCTTAGTATTGCAGCATCTGATCTGATCTAGTTTTACGTTCAGGCAATTTGTTTTCTCAGAATATTTTGAGACTACAAAATCAGCAGTTTTATTTGGCATCAAAGTTAGTTTAGGTTGTTACTTTTGTTAAATTACAGAAGTATTTTAGTGTCATTCAGACCACCAGAGTGAACATATGCTTCCTGTTTTAGGGTGCAATAATTTGTTTTTATTGGCACTGTATTATTCTTGCTGGACCAGTACTATGCAGCTGGAGCTGGACATAATGGCCACCAGGTGGTGTGACAGCCTCAAGAACTGGCATGTGAGGTATCGGTCCTCAACAGTATAGAAGGTTTTCACTGCCTTATGATTGTTCTTAATGAACTCAATTGCAGTGACTTGAACCAAACAGGCTAACATGGGCAAAAGTTCTTTTGTCTTTTGGTGCAGTGGAGGATTGGGGCATGTTGTAGACAGTGGAACATCAAACATTAGTCACTTAGATGGGCCAATATTAATATCTACACAGAGAATGAAAGCAAAAAGTTCTTGATTATTCTCTAAAACTAATTTCCAATGGAGTATGCTACAGACAGGTGACTATGGGAAAAACCTGAATAAATGACTGGTCTCCTCCACAGATGATGATGATGCCCCCCATCCATAAGGCATGAGAGGTCACTGAATGGTTTGAGTATAAAAATGCTGTGAATCATATGGTTTGGCCTTTGCAGTCACAAGATCTCAACCCAGGGGAACACCCACAGATGTTTTTTGGGAGACGTGTTAAATAGTGTCGCCACCGCCATCATAAAAGCATCAAATCAGAGAATGTCTTGTGGAAGTTTCATAGGCTTGTAGAATCAATGCCAAGGTGCATTGAAGCTGTTCTGGCAGCACATCATGGCCCAACACTTTACCAAGTCACTTTATGCTTTTGTTTTTTTTTTTTCTTTAATTTGCCACCTGTCTGTATATATGTATAACATAACTTCACAGCCTCCTAATTTTCCACATGAACGCTCTCCTCTACATAAGTTCTTTTTTTTCATATTTTACAGCTCATCAAATTGGTGGGTTTGGACAGTATTTATTCTGTCATAAACCACAACAGGAGTTCCTTACCAGTCAGCACTTAGTAGTGATGAGCTGATTTTGACTACCTCTGTGAGCCAAGGTCATTGAGGTTCACAGTACTCCTCAGGCAATGAGAGGCTCAGAGCCCACACTGGGGAGAAAAACTGAAGTTTGAGGCAGATCATCTATGTGTCTCTGGTGGGGTTTAGTCCATAATCTGTTCATCCAGGTGCCTGGCCTCCCACTCTGATTCTTGCCTTGTCTCTGCCAAACTCCTAGGGTGCTTATGTAATTGTGTGTATGTGTGTGTATGTGTGCGTGCACACACGCTTGTCAGTGTGGGTGAGTCAGTTTGTGATAATGTTGTGTGTCTTTGTGTACACATGCACAAAAGTGGGTAAGTGCAGGGTGCGTATGTGTTTATAAGGGCGTGTTAAGGATTTTTTTTCTTGCAGTCTTTGATGCCTGGGAGAAGTGCGTGGCTGATTGATATGCTGCTGGGGCCTGAGTGCGCACTTGAAACACTGCTATTTTTTTTAATACATACAATGTAGTAAATGGACACTCACAGAGAAACAGTGATACAAGCCAAATATGACTCCCACTCCCAGTGTATTGATGATCCTGAGTCATTACGGCAGTGTAAGCTGTAGGCGGTGTTAGCGTAGTTAAGTTGTAGTGCCAAGCAGCTGTTAATGAAATGTGGTAATGTTGTCTTTCTCAGGGCAGTTCCACAACATGGCCTTTATATCAATAACACCTAGGAGGTAGATATCTATAGTTGTCTGTCTTGTTCTCTTTTGCTTTTTTTTTTTAGTTTTCTTGCTTGTTTGCAGTATCACTCACTTTCTATCAGCTGCTCATCTTTCTCTGTCCTCTCCCTCTGTCCTACCCTGGGCTCTGTTATTTATTGTTTTTTTTTTTTTAAATATATTTTAATGCTTTGCAACACGTCCAAAACCAATCCCTCCTTGGCACTTGTTGTTTGAGACACCTGGGCTGCGTTCTATTGTAATTCTCTTTCTACGAACTGGAGAGAAGTATTTGTTTGTCTTTTTGATTGTTCTCCAGCCTTTTGTTCTCTGTTAGTATTTTCCCTCTGCTCTGGCAGGAACGTCATCAAATTTCTAGGCTTACACTCCCCACACACCTCTTGTGCTTCACCTGGCATGGATAGAAACCAGTGCTGACACACACACACACACACACACACACACACACACACAAAAAAAAAAACACAACGGGTGACTTTGTGTGACGACACACACACACACACACACACACACACAAAGAAAAAAACACAATGGTGGACATTGTGTTCAGTTTACAACTCAGACACATTTCATGCTGCTCTACCGTTTAATGACTCTGAAACCAG
The DNA here is from genome assembly GCF_001952655.1 of Monopterus albus. NCBI lineage: Eukaryota > Metazoa > Chordata > Actinopteri > Synbranchiformes > Synbranchidae > Monopterus > Monopterus albus. Next base: position 65,478 of record NW_018128367.1, read on the forward strand.
ACCATGCTGCAGTTTCTCACTTTAATCAGACTTGATCAAATGAGCAGACTGACCCTGCTACATAGCAGCTCACATCGTCTTTACCTGTTGGATTAATTGATGCTATGATTGCCATGGCAATCACTCTTTCTCTTCTACTTCATAAACACATGGCTCAAGTTAGAAACCAGGGCATTTTTCTCAGTAATTACTCACAGTTTATGTCACAGGAAGTAATTTAGTGAACCAGTAGAGGAGTTTAACTAGCTGTCAGATCTTACTAAGAATTTGGTGACTCCTGGGGACCTGTTCTTTGATCTGTTTCTGTGCTTTTGTCAGACCAAAACTCGAACAATAAATCTAATCCTTCACACGCTGCTCCTATATTCTTAGCTTCTCAACTGTCTCTTCCCTCTCGAAGGCTCAGGTTCCTCAATGGCTTTCCCTCTAAACAAAGTCTGCTATTATGATCTTGATACTAAGTGTTGAGTAGGTTCTGTGCATGTATTGTTTGTGGAGATGGGTGGGTTGAACTAGTGAGTGCACGTATCTCGACCCAATCCTGACAATGGAGCAGGCTGACAATGAGGAGCGGCTTTCTTTTGCCTTTCATCTGTACAGAAAACAACTCTCTTTTTCATTCTCACCACTAAGCTGCTCGGACACAATGTATGGTTCTTTGATGCTGTGTGTGTGTGGACTGTTTGCTTAACTACAGCGTGTTAATAAAGGTTACACGAACTAGTAAGAGAGATTTATTAGAATACACAACATTACATGTGAGAGGGACAATGCAGCTGTCTGTTATTACTGAGGAACACTCCTGCTTGTTTGAGAACACGGTTTTATGTAGTAAAGTTGTCCTGTCTCTTCAGTTAGTGATGGTACAATGGTTTTCCCCTTTGCTAATGCATTTTTCTGAGGTCATCATGATATTTTTCATGTACACGTACATAATTTTGTGGTTTTAGCTGATGCAAGAGTAGTTCGGGCAGCAAATCCTGGCAAAAAATAAATAAATGAACATCTGTATCAAGTTTAGTAGGTGTTTGGCTGCCACCATTTGCAAAATGGATTTTCAGGGTAACATAAGGCAAGTTCCATACAAGATAAAGGCCCATTAGTTTCTGATGATGTGCTGAAGCTGTGAGGTTTCCCCAAACTGACAGTGTCTGAAACTGCAACTCTGTATCACCCTTACATGTGGCTGCATCCTCCTGTTTTCCATTCCCTTGTAATATTTAAAGTTAATCTGCCAACTAAAAAGGCATAAAACCCAAATGTGTATGCAGCCCAGTTTCTATCAGTGTACCACATTAAATGATCATGGCATGGCATTCATTTTTTGCAGTGTAATACAAACAATACTTCAAGCATGACTCACCATTGACATTTATTCTGTCCACTCTAAGCAGGACAGTCTACTTCAGCCCCTGAGGTTATGTCAGGTGAGGGTTAAGGGAAGCACAGGGTGAACCGCTCGTGCAAAGGATAGTGTAGTGCAGCTTGCCAGTCAGAGGTTTGGACACACCTACTCATTGAAGTTTTATTTTTTCACTATTTTCTACACTATAGAACAATACCGGAGACATCTTTCATATTCTGCAAAGTGGCAGCTTTGCACACTATTGGCGTTCTGCCAACCAGCTTCATGATGTAATCACCTGGAATGGTTTATCAACAGTCTTGAAGGAATTCCCATTTATGTTGAGCACTTGTTGGCTGTTTTTCTTTCAGTCTGTGGTCCAACTCAGCAGTTGAGTTTAGGTCTATATCCAGGACTGTCTCCTGTTGTGTGCTGCTTGTGTGAAAGGTCAACTCTAGACAATGCCTGGATCTGATTCTGTGGACGTTGTCTGGAGTACTCAAGTGAAGACAGCTTTAGCAACATGTTGAACCACAGGTGGAAATGCTTAAACCACTCAAACTGGCATTCATAGTCTCCTTGGCTTTGTGTGTGTTCGCCCTCATTAGAGGATGGGACCCATCCAGGAGCATGTTGATTCATTGCAGTGGAGGGTTTACATTTGAAAACAGCTGACAGAGATGTGTAGGATCGTCTTCAAATTTATGAATTTGCTGTGTGACGTACAAAAGTACAGGCAGGTGACAAATTCAAGGAAAAACCTCTGTGCTTCAACCCCTACAGTGAGGGGATCTGGTGGCTTTGTTATGCTGCGGGGGCCATTTTGCTGGCATGGTTTGGGTCCACTTAGAGGGAAGGGTCACTGCAGATCAATACAAAGTTGTTATGAATGATCCCCTTTATGCTGTGATAAAACATTTCAGTTCTAATGGGAGCAGTCTCTTCCAGGATGATGGTTCCCCCATATACATGATTTTATGAGTGAGTTTGATATGAATGATATGCTATGGCGTTCGCAGTCCCCAGATCTTCACCCCGTTGAACACCTATAGGAAATTTTGGACTGACATGTTAGACAACATCTCCACCACCATCATCAAAGCAGGAATATTGTGGAATGATGGTGTTCATGCCTCTGGTAGAATCAGTGCCAAGGCACATTGAAGCTGTTCTGGCAACACATGGTGGTCCAGCAACACTTCATGTTGGTTTTTCCTTTTTCACTTCTCTGTATGTTACAGTGGGGCATAATAAAGGTATCACATTTAGCCCATTCCTTCATCCTTGCCTGCATAACTTCAGAGACCTATTTCTTTTAGCACAATATGATATCAGATTTAGGTTGTATCACTCTTGTACACCTCCCTCTCAATAATACAGAACAATATAACTTTTTAAATTGTTTTCTGACAATGATGCCAGTGTGCTTGTTTCAAACCTGCTTGGGAACGACGGATCATAATTGAATCTAATTCATCACCTGCGTCATCTGATGCCCTTTTAGGTTTTGTGTTTGGAGTTCTTTTATCATCTTGGATAAGGCATCTTTGTACCATATGTGTTTGCATATAAATATACCAGTTGCTGAGGAACGATGCCTTCAGCCTTGGTAGCTGCAGGAGACAGGTTTTCATTCTTCCTGAATTAAAAGTGTGAAAGGCTAGCTTGTGAAGTCAGATGGGTGTTTATGCTGGAATGATGAGCAGATGCTGCCTGCGTTACTTGTAGAGACACCACATTCTTTGTTTAAGTTTAGTCTTGTTTATGTACATGCTTATCTTGACATTTTCTCCTGAGCTTCTAGACCAAGGCTTTCTCTGAGGCTGGATTCCAGGTTGTAGCTGAGATGGGAGTCATGTACTGTATTGACTCAGATCAGAGAGAACGCAGCTATATAATGTAGCATACAGTACTGGTATCCTTGATGAATTTATAGGTGTCCTGTGTGTTTTGTTGCATTTCATTTGTTTCTTTTATTGGTAAAATTTCAGTTATTATGTTGGTGACTGTTCAGGGTTTTTTTCTTTGCATCATATATCTGCTGAGTAACAGACAGGACTCTTCTTGCACATACTTCATATGTACTATGTGTATTTTTGTGGTGGTTGGATAATTGGAATGGTAAAAGCAGTAGGGATGTATAACATGCTCTCGTCATTAATCAGGATCAGTGTTCTCTCTGCTAATAATCCAGAGGAGACCTCACAGTCCCAAGCCACTTTCTGCTTTTCCAGTTCCCTGCCCCTGCTTTCTAGGAAAACCCATTTCTCAGCACAATCTCTCTCTTTCTCTCTTTCTCTCTTCATCTGAAGTACTCCTGGTCACTTCGCTCTACCTCACTGCCCTCTGGCACACACACTTGGAAAAGGGTTATGGGGGGAGGTGGGTGTAAATGGAGCAGAAAGGTGCATCTACATTCCACATCTTAGCATCTGTCACCTTTTGACTTGCTAAAGAGGCCTACACAAGTTTATTTACACCGTACTTTACACAGAGATGTATAAACATCTCCGCCCCCATCTGCCAGTGGCCCTGAACCAGTATTGGCTCTGAGAAGGAAAACTCAGTGAGTGCTTAGTTTTCTCTGCTCTCAGTGGCAGGCAGCTGCCTGAAGTTGGTGTTGTCATACTCAGAAGTTGCCATATCAGACTGTCCTGTTTTCTGTAATGGTGGAATCAAATGTAGAAATAATTACTCAGCTATCATAAATGTAAGCATAAGAGTTTTCGATAAACACAACATAGCAGGTCAAATGGAAGTTTTGTCTGTCTACACCACTGTCAGCTTTGCCAAAATTTAGTCTGTTATAGAGGAAAAGGCTATTGTTTCTACAACATGGAAACATTTATTACATCACGATTAGATACAAAGAATCCTTGCACTCACAGATGGGATTTTCTCATGAAAATGTTTCACTTACCTTATAATATTACAGCAGCTCAAGGTACTGTGCTGTTTCCTCTGAAAAATAGGGAATATTAAATTATGCTGTTCTATCAAAGAAACATATGAGGTGATAGGACACACCATATCCGAGGCACTCATGTCAGACCACAGTGTTGCTATTAAGCACTTTGTCAGACGCATTTAGGAAGTGCTCTCTACCAAGCTAATCCAATTGGATAGATTGATTAGCAGTTAAAAGCCTTTCTTCCTCTGGTCGGAGCAGTCCCTTCCAAATGCTGCCCATTGGGCTATAGCTTCAGCTGGGCTGGCCCACCGGATCAGTTGGTGCCAGGTCCACTTCCTGTGTAGGGTTTCACCGGGCGCGATCAATACATGCAGACAGCTAATTGGATGAACACCGAACACTTCTTTCCACTTTATGGTCTAGAGAATAAAAGCAGAATATGGGTTTATAGGGGTGTTTCCTGTCTGTTACAGGAGCTAATATAACAGCAGTTTATGGGAATGCAATGTAGAAATTGGCTGTATCTTGTCTGTGTCAGTCAAGTGAATGTGGTGTCATTTGATAAACAGTGATCCAGCAAGTAGCTTCAACCACAGATATTTTTCCTCCCACTGTTACTACCTTGCACACCCATTCATACCACTCTTTATTCCAAACAAACATGGATGTTAAATGCTTTCTTTCTCTTTCTCTCTCCATATCTGTGTCTCTTCTCTATCTATTGTGGACATGTCTGGACAGAATGACCAAGTATGACATAAAGAACTACCTGGAGAGGATCTATAATGTTCCTGTTGGAGTAGTCCGTACCAGGATACAGTTTGGTGAGTGTTGCAGCTACATTGTACAAGCACATACAGAGAGCTAATAACATTTACAGAGCTTGGACTGGTTGACACTACCTCATAAAATATAAATATTTGTCATAGATTTACTGGTCGTGAAGATACTATTGGACAGTTATTTTTTTCACTAGTTCCAGTAACTGTTAACTTGTATTTACAAAAAGAGGAGCACTAGCTCATGCTATAAATTTTCACAGGTCCATTCTCATCCTAGTAACTGAGACTTATTGCAGTTTGCATTTCAGGGCAAAATATATGAATACCTAGTTTTGCCCTTTTGCCTCTCACTGAACCTTAGCATGTTCATCAAATGCACAAAAGCAGCCATGGCTCTGTTAAAGATTTATAACATTTGCATTGCAACTTGCATAGATTACTGGGTTGCTCAGGGCTCCAGATTACAGACTTGATTTTGCAGCCCAATTTATTGAACACTGCAACTGACTTTTTTTCAAAGGTTACAGTGGATGCAAATGAAAAATAAAATGGGTGTTAACAAAAAAGAATGGATGTCTTACTGTCACAGTCGAAATACTAGTGAGATGTAGGTATGGGAGGTAAACTATTTATGCGAAGTTGTCATAACAATGAGGAGGAGTAGTTTCCTTTTAGATCAGAAATCCTTCTCCAGAGGAAAAACAGGATACAAATAAATCCCCCAGAGGCAA
>NW_018128367.1:71283-77603 GCF_001952655.1 Monopterus albus
ATTACATCACGTGACGAGCTCTAGACAGGAAGAAAAGACTGATTAAAAATCAAATTCAACATGTTTGACATTATGAAAGATATTCTGTGCCCTCCTGTAACTGTTTTTCAAATGTGCCTGTCCTGTACACCTAGTGCTGAATAGCAGTTGAGGCAGAAATTAATCACTTTGTAGTTATTTGTTGCAGTTTGTTGGTTAAGCGATGAAAAGGGAGGGCTTGGTTTGATGCAAGGGATCTCAATTGCTAATGCAAACAGGGCAGAATCATTGTCACATAAGATTGAGATTGCACAGGGATCTAAATCATGCTCACAAAACGATTTATCGTGGAGCCTTACTAACCAATTTGAAACAAATGGTTATTCACACATTTTCTTTGGAGCTGTGTGCTTGTAAACCTAAAGAACTAAGTGTGAGGTTTCACTAACATACCGGTAGTCATATAAAAGTTATCTCCATCCTAATAGCATTTTAATCAGTTGACAGTTTTGCTAATTAATTATTAGTTCTGGTGTAATTCATAGAAAGATCATTTTTGTTTTAAGAATCATAAAGTCACATTGATTGTTTTGGAGATTTGGTTTGATTTGGTGATTAGCAATTTCAGGTTGCAAAGTAGAAGGTCTTCCCATTGACATGCAGCAGTGGGAGTGTTTTTCAGTGGCTATGGTAGTGGTTAGCGTGCCTGGCTCTCCTTTCCCCCAACACACACAGGTGCTTATCTGACAGTCTGTTGCTGCAGCACTCCAGCTTCCTGCTGTCTCCGAACACCCCATACTCCACCCCCTACAAACATACTATTAGCAACTTTGAACTTTAGGGCCCTAAGTGCCTCATCCCCTCCATACACATCCTAACCCCAAATCCCCCTCTCGGCAATGTTCACCACAGAGCCAAGAACAGTGTTAAATCACTGACTCAATAAACCTCTTAGGTTTTTATGGGAGGACAAAACAGTGTCAGTTTTCATGGACTGATATGGGGGCAAGTATATTGTAGAACAGAGGACATATGGATGTCTTGAAGTTGGAGAGACACTGAAGCACAGGCTGAGAAGAAGAGACATGAGGCCCCTCTGTTCTGTGCTTGAAGGACCATGAGGAGTCCGCTCTACCTCTGGAGGACAGTCCGGAAAGGAGACATGGGGAGAGAGTGGAGGAGAGAGATGCCTATCTTAGCCTTAACCTATAGTGTGGAAGACCATTAATGCTGTTTATTAGGGTTGTTAATAAAATCTAGTGGAAGAGGAAAGCCCCTTGGGAGTGTCGGTGGAATGAAAGCGGTGATTGTTGGGGAGACAGAGTGGGACAGAGAAGAAGGGGTCACTCGGGGGCCCCAGTGATCCTGAGGCACATCAGAGAAGATATCCCTGTTTGCGTCAGGAGTTCCACTACACTGGCAGCGTAAAGATAGGAACAGGCAGAGGGGAACGAGGGGCGCAATGACCCTTTCTTCCCTCAATGGGTGGTGGGGGTATTTTGGAAGGAGTTGCCATGGTTACCCCTCTGGCCTGGGATTTGTAATGTGATAGCTGGTTGCCAAACCACAATCTGAAAGTGGGAGAATTTGTGCTTGCCTTTGCAAGTGTTGTATGAAAGGTCTGTGTGTATTAGAAAGGACCACATGAAGTTCTGTAAGAGGAACGCATGCTGTACTTTGTCAAGGTGTGCAAGTGTTTGTGTGTGACTTAAGTTTTTTTTTTTGGGGGGGGGGGGGGTTTAGTATCTTACCTTACTCTTTCAAATGTTGTGGATTTATTTAGCCTAATCACGGGCACACCACTTCATTACCTCTGTCTCCCACCCACCAGGGGCCTCCAGTTTGCCAGGGGGGGTGTGCAGGGGGGCGTTTTACAACCCTGTTCAGGGCTTTCCCTGAGCAGTGGGCTGTGTGGCTAGTGGTTACTAGCTACATGAATCACATGCACATAGACACACACATACACACTAATGACTCATTACAGTGGAATGTTTCTCTTGTTTTTCACGTTATAACCCGTTTCCATGGCAGTGGCAGATCCTCAGAGGGTCCATAGACTCGACCGCCGCAGTCTTATTGAGATTAGAGTTCTAAAGCAGAGATGAATGGTTTGATGCTCTGGTCATTATCCATCAGTGATACTCAAGTTTTTGTCATAGTCTAATGTGAAGTTCTTACCTACCTAATTGACCTTTTTTTACATACAAATGTGCGCACATACACAACCAATCAGCAGTTCTACAATTTATTTGATTTATTTTATTTAATCTTATCTAGGAAAAAATCTCTTGAGGTCAGGAACCTCTTTTACAGGACCAAAAGTTACAAGGATAGTATGCAAACATCATTTACAAGACATTTACATAAAACAAAATAAAATCCTTGACATAAAAATAGGACAGTTATTTGCTGACTAAAACGGTGATTACATATTTGCTACAAACTATAATGAGAGGAAAAAGAATGGAAGAACACTGATATAAGGCTAAAATAATTAAAAATATTCACGGCAAAAACAACTACAAGAAAAAGTGGAAACATTTGACAATATACCAATGAGTCAGACAATGCATTGCAAGTGATGGCCATCCCACTCTGGAGTACAAATTGCAGCGATGAGTCATTTTGCGTGCACAACTTTATAGTACTGTGTCATCTACATAATAGTGGGTATGGGTTTCATTAGTGTTTACTTCTACAGTATATTGTTTATATAAATGGAGAATAAAGGTGCACCAAACACAGAGCCTTGAGGAACACCATTTACAACAGTAAGGCAATTTGATTTTACACATTGTGGTCTTTTTGACAAATAATTTGAAAACAATCTTAATGCTTGAGTGGACAGACCTATATCCAATTACCATTAAATTAATAAGGCATGGTCCACAGTATCAAAATTGGTGGAGAAATCAATGAACAGCGCTGTACAACTTTGCTTCCTATCCTGTGCCACAGTGATATCATTCACAACTTTTACTGCAGCAGTGGTAGTACTATGTTGCTTATATTACTTTATTACAATACATCGATAGAGAAACACTAAAGCAGTTCTGCCCACTGATTTACAACATTGCCCAACAAGACCCAAAATAACTAGAGATTATAAAGTACAACCAATAGAAACAGTATGACAGGTAAACAAATTTCCATTATCTTGTCATATTGCCGTGCTCTACTTTCACCATTTACATGTTGTCATCATCATCATCAAATCTGTCCCACTCTCTGCTATCACCCAACCAGAATGTTGTTTTGTTATTTTTGTTTTCTAACAAATACCTGCTGTTCTCTGTGTTTCACAGGCTCCAACAAAAAGAGGAATCACCTGAACCAGAAGGTTAAGCAGCCTGACTATAAAGTAGCTTACGTTCAGCTGGTGAGAACATGTAAAAACACAAACACACACACACTTGCCCTCTTACTCCCAGTCTTTTCTGGTTAGTGTGTTGTTTGAATAGCATTATCTCACTGGCTCCTGTCTAGTACACAGTGGAAGCTGGAGACCTCTCTACACTAACTTTCACTCCAACACCCAGCCCACTGTTTTTTATTTTTGTTGGGGTTTTTTTTGTACTTATTGTGAGGGACTGCATTATTAAACTCCAGGAGGATGAAGCGTTCTTAGAGATTTGAGCTTCAGCTTATGTGTCATGGGCTAACTTTGAAGGAGTGCAGGGTCAGTGAGGTAAGGCAGGTTGGTTGTGTTCCCCCATAAAACCCAGAGGGGCTGGCAGACTTTGAAAGTGAGCTCTCATACTCATTCTTGCTCTGACTCACATGCAGTTATGAACAGACACACACACACACACACACACACACACACACACACAAAAGTGAATGTCTGCATGCACAGAAAAGAAAATGTAACAAGCACCGTTTCATTACCTGCTGCCTGCTGTTTCCTTCCTTGTTCTCAAGAGAAAACCTGCGATGCATACACACGTGTGGACACACAAATCACAAAACCCTACCTTGCATCTCTATCTTGTGTGGTTCACAGAACACACACTGGCTGCCCTCTTGAGAAAGCGGCAGTCTGTCTTCTTGCAGGGCCTGAGGGTGAAAGGTCATCTTTGGTTACATGCCAGACATTTCCAAGAAATATTGAGACATAGTTATCATCTGGTATAGCTCTTTCTGTGCATATGGGCTGTGCCATAGATTGAATGTGAGCAGTCATGTGCACTACGTTTGTGTATGCTTCAAGAATTGCGTTGACGGTCAGCCCAGACTCCCTCACTGACTGTTAGCATCACACCTGTGTTTGAGGTGAGCTTTCGGTCAGGAAGGGCCACTCTCTGCAAATCTTGCCCAGTGTTTGAAGTCTGTGGTCTTTGTTTAGTGCCTGCCGGTTTGATCTTGCCCAGATAAATCAACAGTGGTGTAGACATTTGTTTATGCTGTGCTGCTCATCTGACTGGGGGCCATCAATCTTGAAACGGATGAATAATGAAAATTGTTTAAACATGACAGTTTGAAAGAGGATCCACAATTGAGGCAGCCATCAATCTTTTAAACGGGAGACTTCCTCTAGTCTGACACCAAGGAAGTGGCCTGTGATTCTGTGTGCATCTGCAATTCCCAGTGGAGTCAGTAGTGATGCTTCTGTCTCAGCAGAAGTGCACAGCCATGTGAGGATGGAGAACAGTGCTCACACACACACACACACACACACACACATGTCTGTGAAGTGTGCATCATTCATGCAGGTTGAGCACTAGAGGACTGATGTATTTCCTTGCATGTCATTCTCTGTGTAGTCATGATCATATTGCAGTTTTCTGATCTCCTCCTAATTTGATGATGAACAGCATACAGAAATACTGAGATTCTGGCTCTTTGTGCTTAAAGTGGCTTATAAAACAAATATCCAGCCCATTTCTCCAGCAGGTTTTAGAGAAAACATGCTCCCTCAACTCCCTTTCCTACCTCACTCTCTCTGTTTATACACACACACACAGCCCCAGAAAACCCTCCTTTCTTTTGCAGCGGTGGGTAGAAAACAAGATTGTTCCTAATTGACTCCACATGTGGGAGAGTGTTCTGTGGGTCGATGCTCACACTGCGGTCCCCCCTGTTCTACCCTCATCTTTCTCTCTCCCTCTGCTCTCTCCATCAGCTAATATTGCAGCAGTAATACGTTTGCTCTCTCTCTCTCGCTTTCATGCCTTACTGTTGATTTTTGGTTGAAGGGAGGCCCCCCATTAGCGGGCTTCCGTGACCGCCATTTTCATCAGAATTAGGGGCGACCCCAGTATCAGGGGAAGAGATAGCGTCTGCATGTGTGAAATGTGCACTGTGTGTGGGAAAGTGTGTACATGTGTGTGAGGGGTGAGCAGGGGAGGTCACTAAGGCTGTGATGGAGTCATGCCAGAGCAGGGAGGTCCAGAGACGGGGCAAAGCAATCAGGGGGAGGGGTAGAGGCTGTGTGTGTTAGACAGGTTGGCGGTGCACGTGGAGGGGTGACAAAAAGAGCAGTACAAAATGAAAACTCTAGAGTGTATCAGACTGGTCTCTTAGGTCTGGCTGCACTTCAGTGGAACCAAAGCGTTTTGGGTTGGACTCCCGTCATGCTACTAGGACTAGTTTAGTCTAAAAGGACTAACTAACTCTTGTTACTGCACTTTTGGTAACAGTTGTTCACTTCATGCTATTCACTCTGATGCTAAAAAGGGCTAAAGTTGGAAAATCCAGTTCTGCATTGCCCTTTTTGACCTCTTGTAGACATTACTTTATGTACAGTAGGTATAATTAGTAGGAACGAGCACTGATTTTTGAAAATTTTAAGTCATTAAATTTAAGAATTTTTCATGTGCCTGTGGTTTATTCTTTAAAGACAAAGAGCCTTCTTTGAATAATTGTCAAATAGTCCCCAGCAAATATCAAATGGCATTTTACCTTGAAATGCCCATCCCTAGTAATTAGATTTCTTTTCTGATTCAGTAAACCCTTTTGTAATAACATTTCCCAATTAGAATCTTCCAGTATTTACTAAACAAGCATCTTTATTATTAGGAAAACCTGTTGCATTTTAGCAGCAAGTCAAAATCAGGATGTGTCTGGTAGAGCAGAAGGCATTTTTGCAACCGACCATTTTCATAATGTTTGTCAAACCCTGTGGTTTACCCTCATTAAATTCTCTTGGCCCATCTCACAGCTGAAGTGCACCATGCCACTGTGTCCAGTTAAACGTTGCTTTCATTTGTAACCTTCTTAAACCCAATCTAGTGCTTTTTATAAAGGAGAAAGCACTCCCCGGGGGAGGCTGGAGATATTGAGTCCGAGTGGACCATATTCTCCACATCCATTGTCGATGCGGCCGTTCAGAGCTGTTGGGC
>NW_018128367.1:78970-82725 GCF_001952655.1 Monopterus albus
CTTTGGGTCATGACTGAAAGGGCAAGATCCCGGATACAGGCGGCCGAAATGAGCTTTCTCCGCAGGGCGGCCGGGTGCACCCTTAGAGATAGAGTGAGGAGCTCGGTCACCCGGGAGGAGCTCAGAGTAGAACCGCTGCTCCTCCACATCGAGAGGAGCCAGCTGAGGTGACTTGGGCATCTGTTTCGGATGCCTCCTGGGCGCCTTCCTAGGGAGGTGTTCCGGGCATGTCCCACCGGGAGGAGGCCCCGGGGAAGACCCAGGACATGCTGGAGGGACTATGTCTCTCGGCTGACCTGGGAACGCCTCAGCATTCCCCCGGAGGAGCTGGAGGAAGTGTCTGGAGAGATGGAAGTCTGGGCATCTTTGCTTAGACTGCTGCCCCCGCGACCCGGTTCCGGATAAGCGGAGGAAAATGGATGGATGGAGAAAGCAATCTACTTTGGAAATTATAGTCCTTTTTGAATAGCATCGGCAACATTGTTGTCAGCCAAACATTTAGGATAAAGTGCTCTCTGTCTGGCATGTAAATGAAAAGGCTGTTGGGAGTTTTAATCTGAAGAGGACTTATTTTCTCTCTTTGGATAGGCAGCTAGTTTGCAAGTGAGCTTTGCTAGCTGGTGCCAGCTGCGGCACTTCAGTAGGCTGAGTGCTCAGAGTGCAGGTTTAGAAACTCCCAGAGGGTGATGCTGTATATGAATGGCATGCCTGGCCCGAGTCAGCATTTGTGAATGATCCAGTTTAGTGCCACCATTGTCCTGTAAACATCAAATTCATGCTATAAAAATAAAATTGTCCAATCAGCAGATTGTCTGTACACGTTTGTTTATTTAACAATGTCTGTACACGTTTGTTTATTTAACAATATGCTGTATTTGAAGTTTGTTCACAGAATTTTTAAAACAATAACCTTGATTTTATTTATTACCCTCAGATTTATTTTGTAGTTTGGTTCTGCCTCCTGAACAGTCCTGAAACAATAAAATAGAAGATTAAATTAGGAACATATTCTAACTGTATCTTCTTATTGAATCAGAGGCTGTGAAGGAAAAGAGATTCTCCATCATGTTATTGAAAGAATGTGATAGTGTCTGCGTAAAGAAAGGAATCTCAGATATTTTCCTCAAGTTATTTCCAGAGGAGGTCAGAGGGGAGGAGCAGCAGTAGTTTGTGTTCTCTGCGTGTTGGGCACTGCATGGCACGTCCAGGCACCTGTGGGATGCTCGGAGCCATTTAGCATGAAAATCCACATAAGTTAACTGTTGTTTGACAGTTGCTATACACCTTATAAAATCACATTAGAAGTCCATGTGCAGCATTCATCTGGGCTTGCTTGGAGTTTTTAAGCATCATCATTATATTCGTCCTTTTGTGGGGTGGTGTTGCACAAATCCCATATGAGGTCCATTCAGCAGAGTGTATCTGTTGACAACAGCTCACCTGATACAGGGTGTAAGTAGTTAAAGTAAATGAGTGAAAACTTTGCAGCAGAAGGGAGAACAGATGGTCCAAGGAGCTGTCACGATACCGACCTTCAGTTGTCATGAAGTGAGCAGCTAGTTTTGTTTACACATAAACCAATGATGTCACTATTTTGATAGTCACGATCTAGTGTTCCACATCTGAGGACAACCTAAACCTATGTTCACATATCGAAAATGTCTTGAATGTAGTAAAATTATAGCCTCTATTGCATTAATGTATTGTACAATTTGAGTGTGGACTTGCACATTTCAGGAGGCTGTGTTTACTTCCTTATGTTACAAACTTCAGCCCTAAAAAACATTTCTTTTTCTAATGAGGTTTGGAAAATTATCTTGTCTTAGCAGATTTTAAAATGCTATATTCATATGGGGATAATTGCAAGCAAATCTTTTTCTCACACACACACAAACGGCTTTTAAAGTCACTAATAGAGCAGTACAATTGTTTATGTGCCTGGTGGCTGGGTTTTCATGAAAGTGGTAAATAAGGTGTCGAGGTTTCTCTCCAGGCCCCTGATCGCTGATAGCGTTACAGCAAACCAGATGCACCAGTCAGACTGGCCCAGAGCAGTGTCCTGGCCTGACAGCCACAGAACAAAACAAGATATGGGTTGGTCCAGCAATATTAGAGTAAGTGGTAGCTTCACTGAAATGGCTCATTTCCCTTGTTTTTTTTTTTTTCTGTCACTTTCTCCACCCCCCTCGATCCACGGGGAAGGCATCAGTGAGAGAGACAGACAGATAACCCGGGGGGGTTGTTAACACAGTTGAACAGGGGTGACAGAGGGAGAGAAAACAAAACGGTTGTATTGAGAGTGATTTATGAAAAAGAAGCTGTGGCCAAGTCTGGTTCTCTTCGCTGTTGGACTGACACTAGATGGCAGCGTTTTGCTGTACAGCTCCTCTCACTAGCTTCCCTTCATCTCTTATCTGTTATTGACTTCTTGTTGCTTAACAATAGACCCTCTGGGGTTGTATGTATGTATATGTGTGACTGTGTGACTGTGTGTATCTGGCTGAGCTGAGGTGTGGTGGTGAAGAGCACTACAGGATTGGGGGGCTTCAGACCCCGTGATTCACCTCTCTTCTTCCTGTTCCTGTTCTTTGCTCTGAGCAAAGCTCCCGCTCTCTGTAGCTGAATCAAGCAGTCAGGGCGAGGTTGAAATCATGCTTATCTGTGTGGAATTTTATTATTTGGATCATGATGGCTCCCTCTGTCCTCCCTACTTCCTCCTTTTCACCTTGTCACGCAAACGCGCGGGCTTTCCTCACCCAGCCTTGTCTGTCTGCTGCTCTGCTTCCTTCCCTTCCGTGTCCTGCCTCTCCCTTGCTTATCACACTAATTACCATTTCTAGCTTCTGCCACTTAACCCCAGTGGCCTCTTCCCTCCTGTGTCTGTCTTATTTTTCTCTTTCACATTGGGATGGATGATTGAAAATTGTAATTTCATTTCATACCTCCAGTAAGTCTTACACGATGGTGTATTTCCAGTATGCTAGACTGCTTTTCAGTAATAGCTAGGCAACTTATACTGTAAATGAATGTAATTCAGAGAAAGCACACCATTCAGAATAAGGGGACGAGTGGCCTACTGCTCTTTCATATCAAAGAGCTCACATTTTGTGCCCTTAAGTGCTGTGTTTTATTAACATATATCATGGCACTATGAGCTCTCAGGCAGGTTTTTGTTTACTAAAGTTTTTTTTTTTTAAGAAGAGTGAAGAAACAGTTTTAAGTGAGAAAATCAGGATTTGTCCAGAGTCACGCAGGCCTACGTTCACTTAAATGTATCGGTCAGCATTCTACGTGTATAAATCTTTGGAAGGAAGGAATGGGGCAGTCTACAAATTAGTGTGTGTACATATATTTGTGTCCACATATGCTGGTAGTGAGCCTAATAAAAGAAAAAGCTTTTCCTGGCAATCAAGCTATGCTGAAAGGCCCCCCATCTCTCTGTGTCTCCTGATTTGGAAAATTCACTCCTAAGTAAAATCCTGTGTGTGTGCAGCTTTATGTGTGAGTATGCATGTGTACGTGTAGGTTTCATAAGAGCTCAGTGGAGAGAGAACATGAATTATGGAGAACAGAGCAGGGTCTTAACCATCTGGTTTGGAATCTCACATGCAAACCTTTTTTGAACAGCCTCAATTTGAGGCTCTCTGCTCTTACTTTTTTCACACGTTTGACTCTTCGTGCCCAGCTCTGTTTAGATTATACAAACTTTGATGACATGACTCTGGTGAAGACATTTTGCTGCAGCAAATTTGTAT
>NW_018128367.1:82841-97432 GCF_001952655.1 Monopterus albus
TATGTAGTTTAAAAATCAACTGGCATGAATTTCACTGATGATTTAATTTAGACCAGATTAACATCAGTAATCAGTGCAAAAGAGTGACAGGAACATTTTTATGAGCATTTAAAAATCAATAAAAGACAGCTGCATATGATGCAATATTTAAAATGCAGCCTATTTAAATTGATGATATACAATATCGGGCTGCGATATGGATTTATCTGAATAATGAGACAGACAGCAAACTTGCATTTCTGTTGAAACAATGATGTTATAGGCATTTTTTTCTTCTGAGTCATGGTTATAGCCTAATTTATCAGAGCATGTTGTTGCTGTGAGCTTGATGTGTGCCAGCTTGAACTGCTAACAATTCCTCTGATATAGAATTCTTCATTTAAATGTCTTGCTTGTGCATTTTTGTTAGCTTCCTAGTCCTGTTTGGATGGATGCATGTCACTGGAACAGTCAGTAAATGGCTGTGTGTTGCACTTTAACAGAGATGGGCAAACAGCCTGGACTACAGTGTTTGAAAAGACTTCTAATAAAGTACAAATCTCACCTTTATGTGGCTTGTCCTAGTGGATTTTGTTGCCCTTTTCTCCTCGTTCTGCAATTTGCTAAATAGTGTCATCCGTCCTTATTATACTGGACAGTGTCACAGTTGATGTAGGCTCTCCACCTGCGCTCAGGGCAGATTGCTGCTTGGCACACCAAAATGAGAAGATAAACTACCGGGCTGGTGCTGCCTTCTATTGTAATACATACTGGCTGAGAAAAAATAAAATAAAAATAAGACTAGAAGAGTCATGATTTGACTAGTTAACTTTCAGGGGACAGTGCTAACCTTATTTTACTCTCTCACTCCTTATATTGTTGTGATTGGTCCTTCCTTTATTTCTCTCTGCAGCATGTTCACTCCTCACCCTCATTTCCTCTCACAGTTTCTTCCAGGTTCCCCTTATCTAGATATAGCAACACACACATGCTCATGTGCACATGCTTGTAATCTCTTTTGATTACACCTGATTCCTGAGTGACCTGTAATCACCCAGCTGCTGGTGAGAATGCACAGCTGACCAGGTTCTCAGCAGGTTTGCCACTGGCCTGATAAAGCCCTTTGATAACCCCCTGCTGATGCATTTCTTGTTTTGGTATGCTTCTTCATGTTTCATTTCACCACCAGCTGGTCTCTGCATTCCTCATAGAAGGGGAGGGGCCAGGGGCATTGCCTGGATGTTCATGTTGCATGTGCATGTAGGGGTGAGTGTGGCTGTGTTTTGGTGCAATGGGCTAACTGTGTGTGTATGTGTTTGGTAGCCTAGATAGTTGGGTTTTTGGCCGTTGTGGGGCAGGTTAGATAGAGGGGATGTTTGAAATCGGGGGTAGTGTAGGTGGGGGTTGTTTACATGCATTGGTCAGAGATCAGCTGGGGTACATTGTGGGGGTTCGGGGGTGAATGACATAGACCAAGGGGATAATGATGGTAAAGAGCTGTTTGTGTATCAGGCTGAATAATTGCGATAGGTGAGGTGTGATTTGGCTTTAAGGTACACAGGTTGGATGGACACCTATTCTTGGCTGTTGCTTTTGTTATTATCCTGAGTGTCTACTTCAAGACCAGATGGATGTAAATGATTTTAGTTGTGAAAGATATTGCCCAGTCCTTTTCAACCAGGAACTCAGAGAGACGAAGCGGACCACTTGAGTATATAAAAAATATAACCGTGCTGGTTTATTCAAAGGGTCACAGGCAAGAATTAATATCACACGTCCAGGCATCTTCCACCCCCAAAACTGCTCGCAGGCAGCCCGGAAGAAGAAGAGAACCTGAACTCAAGATCTCTATACAATTTAATCACTTCGTTGGGCTTAGCCCCATCCTACACAGGCAACGTCAAACCGTGACGTCACCTGATATGCCAGCTTGGCATCTGACCAGAGCAGTAGTCAAAACATGAAGAATATTAAAGTGTGTGGCTGTTGATTAGTGGTGTGTATCTAAAAACATACAGGACATTCAGGGACATGTCCGAACAGTAAGCCTCGGAAGATATTATGATTAAGATTACGGCTGAACATATCATGCTACTAACAATATCCATCTGCCGGCAGACTCTTCAATTTAGTTGACCTTGGCCTAGATGCAGCCTGCAGAACTCATGACAATGCACTAAGCATTTAACAGCCTGAGCTAGACATCCTGTCTACCCTACACATTTCTAGACAACAAATCTCTAAATATCTACCTAACTAAGAAAATACCTAACAGTTGGGTGTGTATTTAGATGGGATGATCTTTTCCTGAGAGCTCTGTTACCAGGG
Organism: Monopterus albus; assembly: GCF_001952655.1. NCBI lineage: Eukaryota > Metazoa > Chordata > Actinopteri > Synbranchiformes > Synbranchidae > Monopterus > Monopterus albus. Next base: position 85,149 of record NW_018128367.1, read on the forward strand.
TCCAGTGTCTCCAGCAGCAGGCTACGCACAGACATGCCCAGGCATGAAAACTACTCTGAGCACAAACACACACACACACACACACACACACACTTTCTCACTCACACCCTCTTTTTGTCTCTGGGCAGAAGTAAATGCTTATGTACCACTGGACAACCCTGCACTAGTGTGTCATAGGCTCCCTGCGATGGATCTGGCAGTATTTTAAGTTGACACCAGAGCCAGTGCTTGCCCACCTGCCTAAAACTGTGTCTACACAGCAGCAGGAGCTCCAATGCTGCATGTGATTGATTCTACACAGGAGACGTTCATTTATAGTGTTTGTAGGTTACTCACATTTTGGACATAGGTACACAGTCACTAAAGGTGCACACATAAAACAAAGGAAATTAGAGATTTGAAGCACAAAAATACAATAACACAAGTAAAATGCAAGTAGTTAGATGAGCTTTGTTGACAGCTGCATTGATTAAAATAGGAGCTCCATCAGACGCCGAAACCCCTCTACTAGATCTGGTGTAACTCCCACAAAGCATGTACACACTGTGGCTGGAAATGACAATTATATACGAGTCTGTGCTCATCTCGACTCATTCCAGGATTTTAAAGTACTTTTTCTCACTTTGTCACTGCAATAACAATAGCATAATTATTGACCATTATTTAAAAAAAAAAGTACTTCTGTTAGATTCTAACCTTTTTGTTAGAAATTAACCCAATTCTTTTGTTGGAAGCACGAGAAGTGAAGACAGGAGAGGACTGTTTAAAATCAACAGAAAGTTTACTGAAAGTCTGATTACAAGCAAGTCTTACAGCGCTGGATTCAGAGAGCCAGAGCTCCCGCAGGAAAACCAACTTCTGAATCCCGAATCATGTTTTACAATGCATTTTATCTTCTTGGGCTGCACTGCCCTGGACAGAGGTACAACATTCAACAGCTTTTGATCCTATTCTCCATTTGGTGTGAACCAGAGCTCCCCTTGTTTCAATGTTTTAAAGTCTAGGTGTGTGTGTGTGTGTGTGTGTGTGTGTCTCATGTGGTAACTTAGTCTTGATGAATTGGCTGTCTGGTCACAAAGAGATGCAGACATCTAGTCTCTACACAGAACTTACAGCATTCAAAGTAAGCAGATTCTGCTTCATTACAGCTGTAAGATATATAAGCAAGGGAAACAAATGTATTAAAATAAACAAAACTCAGTAGTTCTGGACAATCATCAATACAGCTGTAATATGCATAACCAAGTAAGATAAAGTTATGAAAGGTAACTAAAAGGAACTACAGGTATGAGAAGTAACTAAAGCTTATAAAGTAACTAGAGTCAAATCTTACACTTCCATTCCATTAAAGCATGCACCAATCCAACTTTCACTTGCTGACAATAGCAAATTTGTTAATCCAGTGTACTTGCAAATAACAGGAGGTCAATTTTATTAAATATATAAAAAATAATTTATTCATGCAGTGTGAAATTAATTAGAATCCTTTGTGTAAGGCCAAAACTTTACAACATTCTTATCTAAAAGTGGACACGAATTCATGTAGTATTATTCTTATAGGATTGTACTTGTTTTAATTATATTGTTTTATACTGTAATTCTAAGATTTTAGAAACACTTGAATTATTTTATTTTATATAAACATCTAAAAATAGTATTTCAAGTTATAATCCTTAAGATTTTCATGAACACAAAGCTCAGTTTTGATGCTATTTATGATCAAGATTTTTTTCTGCAAAGACCATTCAGTGTCTTAAGACTGATTAATTACCTCTTCATGTAGCTGTTTTTGTTGGTGGTGGTGGAGCTCACTGGGCCTACCTGTTCATGAAGGAACTGCAGGAAAACAATGTATGTATGAATGTAATCCAGCCTCAGCTGGTGTACTTGTCAGGATCAGTTAATTAAATCTGTTTAAACTAAACTAAACTAAAAAAAATGAAAGGTGCATTAGCAGAAGGACCATGCGTTTAACATTACATTCATAATTTTGTTTCTCCCTCACATGCCAGTATCTTCTTACAAAATCTGATCTCTTAGTGGTATATAAGGTGAAAGTGTAAAAGAAGTTATATAAGTACAACCTTTTGTGCACTGGTGCCGAATTAAAAAAATATCACACAAAAAGCCATTATTGTCCCATTTGCACATACACATGTATGCACACAAAACATTGTCTCCCATCATGTGGGACATAGGTCAAAATTGTAACAACTTATATGAAGGTCATGGAGATGCATAAACATACATTGCTGCTAGCCAAAGTTGACCAAGTCATTTAGCTGTTGCCGGGGTTTGGAGGAGTTGTCATTGTAAATGGAGGGAGGGCCGCTGTCATGACACTAAACCAGCCGCAGCAGGATGCTCTTGGTTAGTGGTCTGCTTCCACTACCACTTATCTGTCTTTTATAGAAAGATGATTTCACTTTTCTCTTTCTCTCCTGCTCAGCTATTATTTTGTTCAATACCTCTCACTTTTTGACTATACTCTGTCTGGTTGAACAAAGGTTAAATCTTATCACTCCTCACTGTCTTTCCTGAGAGCTCAACAATCCAGTTTTTTCTAGATTTTGATATGGGCTTTTTTGACCCCCTCACACTCCCCTCTCCTTGTTCTGTCTCCTTCTCTTCCTGAGATGGTTTGTGGTTCTTGACAGATGTACAACGGGGCCGCGTATTATGTATGTACTGTCTGTGTGTGTGTGACAGTAAGAAAGTGAGGGTGAATGCACCCACCTATGACCTGGCTGCAGGAGCTGTTTGCAGTCATTGGGCCATGTCTTTTCTCCAGTCCTGCACTCTTCCATCATCTTTCCTGCCTCTCCCATTTTTGAGTATTTTTTCCTCAGGTAATTTGCATTTCTAAAAAGCACTTAAGGATAATGCAATATTAGGCTAAGAAAGTATAGAGGAGAGGTCAACAGTATGAGTACAGTGGGTGTATAAAATGTAGTGGTGAGGCTTGATAGCATTTCATCTAATATGGGCCCAGTTTCAAATCCCCTTATTGAATCTGATTAATACGTTTATTAGTTTAAAAAGTATGTATTTCACTCACTATAGAAACAAAATAAATGTATTACTGTTTTGTGTTAGAAACAGTATGGTAATGAATCTAGCTTTTAATGATTTATGAATCTAACCATACTGATAAGACAATTGGTTGTTTTAATTGTGACTGTAGAACATATACCAGACAGCCCAGCACAGACACTAATAGAGACTACAATATCAAATCTAAACCACAGACATTCTGCTGAGCTGAAGGTGTGTAGTTTATTTTGTCTCTGATCTGTGACATTCATTAACCCTGTCCTCATTCTTCATTCATGTTTCCTTGTACTGTGTTTGCTCCTCACTGGGGGGGGGCGTGCTGCAGCTGCAGAAGCTGTGGAAGTATGATATGTGTAAAATTATGTGTGTTGACATATCAACTGTCTTTACATGCTTGGAAGAATAAATCAAATCAAAGTAAAGGGGATGGGAGGAGAGGAGCTCAGAGCATCATGGGGCGACCCCAGCAGTCTAGTCCTAAAGCAGCATAGATGAATAGTTGTGATTTTTATTTGTAAAGAAGCTCAAGAAGTCATTACTGCTGAGATCTAAGGGAATACAAAGCTCAACAGCACTGCGGCTCTTTGTCAGCCTGGCTACAGTGATGAAAAGAAACCTGGAGTTGTCGTATGCAGCATGGCACCTAACCTCATTCAACTGGTCAAGTGGTGCTGGTTACTGGCCAACAGCAGGTGATTGGAAACTCGCAGCTTCAAGTTTTGAGGTGTTCATCTCTGAGTTGCTAAAAAAGTGCATGATGCATGCTCATTCAGTATTTCCCTAAATGAAGAGGGTTTATACACATGCATACACACATATATCCCATGCTCTCTTTAATGCTTTGTTGCCCTTATGTAATTTTTTTATTTTAAGACTAAGTGTTTTTTCTGGCTTTTGACTCCTTACCTGACTCCAAAGGAGAGCTACATAAGAATTCCTATATGCCTAGACTGTTTATGCATAAATGGCCAATAAAAATCCTGAATCTCTCTCAGCAAGGGGTTGCCCCTGAGCTAATACTAGTCCTGGTAACCTCACCACCGTGGTCTCCTCACCTGAACTCTGCCAGCCTCTCCTACCGTGTGGTCAAAATGGATTTTACCACAATGTGAACACCTCTATGTCTCTCTCATACACACTACCACCAACAACACTCAAGATGTCTCTGTGGTTTGTTGCAGTTTATATCATTGCCCCACCACATTGCCACTGCAGCTGCATGAGCCGCAGCCTCAGGAGATTTACCATACCATTGACACCTGTTTTGCAGTGTGCAGTCCAGATTTGACTGTACTGTAATAACTGTCAACATCTGGTTGATTGACTACTTTATGAATGGTCATTGGCTCTCACTTCTGATGTGTTCTGGATTGTCATCAAAAAAGTAAGAACAATTTGTCTCAGTCTCTGAGTCTCTGGCTGACTTTTAGATTTTCAGGCTCTGTGACCACATTCAGAGCTTCTCTGTTCTTTAATTTGGTCAAATGTGGTCATCCAGGAAGTCAGTGTATCTACCTCCCCTCTGCAGTCACATCTTATTTAGCTCCACACTAATAGTTACTCAATTAAGAGAGCATAAAAATGAGACTTGATGTCAGCTTGTAAAAAAGTGGTTAAATGGATTCAACCTTTAAGTTGGCTGGATTGTCTGTCTGAATGGAAGTCACCATTTGACCCCAAGAATAGTTTTACAGCCGTTGAACAGTCTTCAAAGTAATAAAATGAAGGTCCAGACTTCTTTCATTCCAGAGGACATAAAATCTGATACCATAAAGGCTAGTCTGTGGATTGAGGATAGCCTGCTTTTGCTTTTTTGTTCAGATTTGTAGAATAGTTCTTACTCTGTGCTCACTGTGAGGCATAGTTAGAGACAAATGCGGTTGTGCATCTCATCTGTCAGGTTGAATCAGCCTTTTGTCCTCAGGTGGTGACTGTACCTTCACATTTAGCCTGTACTGATTTCACTTGCGTTCTACGGTCACTGGACACATTTTTCCATTTTTTAAACATTTTTTCTTCTCTTAAGGGGAAAGTAAAGGTCAGTCAGATAGAATACAGTTGTTCTTGGTGTCTCTCTCTCTCACCTTGTCTTCTCTCTTTTGGCCCTCCTCTTCCCTTGCTGTCCTGGGCCTGCAAACAGGGTTACTTGGGGTTTTGTGTGTGACTCCGTTGTATCCACACACACACACACACACACACACATATGCACAAACCCGGGTTTGATTTGGGAACATTTATTTGAAGGGTGTTTGTGGTGCATTTGAAGCACAAACTAATCACATGTGATGCTAGTAAAGACACAAACCAGTTTCTGCTGAATGTATTTTAATTGCTGCAAAAACAATATGGGTTGTTGTCAATTGTTGTCTAATTTTATATACAGATGTACTGATCGATTGGCTGGAGATTGGAATTGAATGGATTTTAGATGGACAATCATCTCTGCAGCACTCCTTAGATAAGGCTTTTATGCCAAGAGTGACAAAACAGAAGCCAATGTTAACTAAAAGGCATATGACAGCCCACTTGGAGTTTGCTGCATGGCACTATATCTGCATAACAACAGGGACTGCACGTCACCTGGCTAATACCATCCCTATGGTCAAACATGGTGATGGCAGCATCATGCTATGTGGGCGCTTCATAGAGATGGATAAATGCAGCCAGATGCAGCCAAATACAGGAACATCCTTGAAGAAAACCTCCTCCTCCTCCAGACAGTTCCTTTCAGTATGACAATGGCTCAAGGCATGCAGCCAAAACACCACTGGAGTGGCTTTGGGCCAGTCTCTGAATGTCCATGGGTGGCCCAACCAAAGCCCAGACTTAAACCCCATTGAACATTGGTGGAGAGATCTGAACAGGGTTTTCCTCACCACAGAAAGGCGCAGAGCCTTAAAATGTATATGTGCAAAAAAATAATGGAGAAGTGACTTGATCTTAAAATAAAAAGCAAGCTGACAACAGGAATGAACTGTCAATCAACAATCAGTGTTTGGATGAAGTTTTGTGTGAACTATCAAACCTAAACCAAGGTAATCAAACATCTGATTGGATATTACTCTGAACCATGAACTCAGGATGGTAGATGCATCCATCAATAAGTTTAGCATCCACAAAGAATACATGAAGTAGGCTATAACTTTGTTGGGGTGTAATTCTTGTGAAGGGTAACAGTAAAGATAGCCAAATATAGCCTATATTATAAGACATTGCTAACATGCACTGAATTAGCTGAGTTATGTTAGTTAAGAAAGCTAGTTAGTTGGTTACATAAATATTGATGTTAAATATAAGATATAATTTTAACCCTCAGACATCCCGAGGAAGGCAAGTGTTCCAGTATGTGTTGATGTATTTTTTTAATATATTAGCCCACATTTTATTGTCAACCACCCACTTGAGTGCCTATATTGGTTTTCTGCAATGTCCCACTCATGGATAAGGATTATGTTTAAAGGTTGTACGTCTGTCCTGTCTGTTTGTACGATTCTTGTGAATGTGATCTGTCAAGAACGCCATGTCGGATTTTCTTCAACTTTGGTGCAGATGTCCAATTGGGCTTGAGGATGAACTAGTTAGATTTTGGTGGTCAAAGGTCACTCTGACCTCGCGTTCATCCCATTCTTGTAACCGCGATTTGTCAGGAATGCGTTGAGGTAACTTTCACATTTAGCACAGATGTCCACTTGGACTCAAAGATGAACTGAGTAGATTTTGTTGGTCAGAGGTCAGTGACTTCACTTCTGTGCCAATTCTGTGAATTTGATGGGTTGGTAGAGGCATATAAATATATAAATAATCAATAGCTGCAGCCCTAAAACTGTCAATTACACCTGCCAATTAGTGCCCACATGGCACAAGGTCAAAGCCTTCTATAAGCTTTAAAATATTATTAATGCAATAATAACACCAGTATAGATATTAGAGGGCCTGAATGGAGCAGTTGAGTCCCCAATGTCACATGGGAAAAAATGACTGACTTAGTATTTTTAGAGAGAAGTTGATGCTTCTTGAATGGCAGTCAAGGGTTTTTTGGACAATAACCAACTACGGGTTGTTCATGTGCCTAAGAGGAGTATGTTTATATAACTAGCAGTGTGGGGCCTTATCCCAGTATTCCTGGATGGCAGCTTGATTCAGTTGGGAGTGTGGTGAAGATGATGGCAGATTGAAGGAAAATATCCAGTCCTGCAATTTGTTGTCTAGGAAGCAGAGTAACAGAAGAAAACCTTTGGAGGCCCATAATACTTGACTGTCTTTCTTCACTTTTGTCCATTTTGGCTAAGCCACAGTCTTCTCCATAAATCACTCAATATACACTCATACACATACTCCCTCGCTTTCTCACACACAAATACACAAGTAGAGGGAGACAGACAGACACACACAGGAAAGATCATTTTGGCTCAGAGCTCAAGGAGGCCGAGGGGACGTGGGCTTTGCCTCTGCTGTGGTGCAATGTTTATATTTCAGACAAAACTATGAATGCTCTCTGCCAGCACTTTCTGTCACTGCAGAAATGTGTCCAGCAGATGTTTGACACACGCGTGTACACACATTAAAACACAGGGTGCGGCCTGCTGCCAACAATAAGACTTGTTTAATGAGTCTCAGCGCTTTGTTGATTTCAGTCTCAGGGCTTTGTTGTTTTTGTGAATCGCGCTCTTTGAGGCCAGTATTAATCTTCGCCGTGTGTATACACAAGGTGTCCAGTGCTGCACCGTATACCTGGGAATTGTCATGCGACAGTGTCTGGTTCAAGTTGGGTGAAGACTTGTTTGGCTCACTGCCTCATTGCTCCTGCTTTTGTCAGGTCTGATGTTTATAGTCCTTTGGTAGAGCCCTTCCTCAGTCACCCCTATTTTGCTCTTCTTCTTCTTCTTCTTCCAGTCAATTGCTCGCCACCTCTTCCCCCATATTTCTCCATACTGCCTCCTCCTCTTATTCTTGGTGCCATCCAGTTTTTGTGTTCTTGGATTTTGCGTTCCTCGATGGCAGAATGTGCAAGTGCAAACGATGCTAAGGGTCTTGGCAGGACCATCAATTTCTAGGTGCTTCTTTGGTGTTTTGCAGCTCTCTGCCTCAGCCTGTCCAACTACTCCTGGTCTGTGCTCTTGTCCTCCTTCCTGTATCACTGCACTCAGTAGAAAACCTCCTGTAGTTAATACAGGCCAACGTTGCCACAAGACAGGAGAACAAGAGCAGGGTGGCTTTTCTTTTGATTGAAGGCTGTGAATGTTTTGCTCCTCAAAGCCAGTATCAGAGAGTTCAGACCCAAATGGTCAGGTTGTGGAGAGTAACATGAATACAAGTCTGTGTAAATTATCGTACCAACATAGTATTTTCCATAATAGTTGTGTTTTGGATGTAGTTGGATGCCTGGTCATGCCAGTGTTGTCTGATTTGGCATGTCCAGGCATCCAACTATACTTAATGTTGGTAAGTTGTTATAATGGTTTCTCTTGTTTTTCTCTGAGACTGATCCAAGGATACTTTTTGTGTCCCCCTGCGTCCAAAATGCAGTCCCTCATTAACAACAACAACAACAACAAAAAAGAAAACCAGAGAACATTTGTGTAAAACCAGTGTTCTGCTTTTAAAATGCAGTTGAGATTTGTGTACCTGACAATGATGTACCTTATCTCAGCCCCAAATATCAGTGTTCTGGGTCGGACAGACAATTACAACGGTATGAGATTTTCACAGTATGATAACCGTCTTATTAAATATCATGGTTTCACAGTATTACAGTATTACACAAATAGAATTATGATCAGCTACAGTGACCCTCAAAGGAATGAAAGCAGAGGGTTTTTTTTTTTTTTTTTTATTGCAGGTGACTATAACAGATGATTGAGCTGGATTGCAGTGCTAGATTGACCCTAAAGAATAAACTGAATTATAAACATAATTTAAAAAAAATAGCAAGTGTCAGAATGGGATCAGTGTGAATCCTTTTGTAAGTCAGAGGTTAGCAAACGAACAGACTGTGGAAGGTTCTTTCGATGGCACATTTTATGACCGATGTTTATACGCTTACAGGGAGTTTGGTGACAGGCTATCAGTCTCCTCCTCGCTGCCATTTGCCTGCTGTGTGTGTTTGTGTGTGGCGCCTATTGCGGAGTCTGACAGGCAGTCTGGGAAGGAAGGTTCACTGCATTATTTTTTCTTCAATACTGGTAATAAGGAAATGTGCATGGTATGATAACCTTTACTTTTCATACCATGGTGTACTGTGAAACCGTTATACTACTGCAACCCTACTTACTGGTGATAGTTGAAGTATAGAGCATGATAGGTTGTACAGAATGTGAGAAAACCGTAACTAGCATCTATACAATCAGTGTTTTAATGAGCTGATGACCACCAAGCACCCAGTTCATATTTATCTTGGCCGCTTCTGTTTTTTTGTTTGTACTAAACACATGCAAACATGCACCTGACCACTCACATTTTACATGCCTAAATGTAAACCTACAGTATCAATACCAGATACTCCTGGTGTGGGTTGTCCCAGTCAAACAAGTAGACAAGACCAACTCCATTCTCTGTCTATGACTGAATGAGCTTCATGTTATCTCCCACTTTGGTAATTAAACCATTCTATGTGGTAATTGTATGCATGTTTCTCTTGGTATTTTGGGGGTTGGAGACAGACAAAGTAACATTCACATCAGAGCCAGACCATTCCTTAACGCCTACACACTGACCCCAAACTAAATATTTCACATATTTAAACAGAATAGTTGATTTGACAATTGTGTTCATAGAAACAATTCATTTTATAGTGACAGGCCTGTATATAAAATAAGTGAGCCACATCGTGACGTTTAACTGTTTGTCGTTACAGTAGATGCTGTTGTTTGGCGTAAACTGCAGTTCTTTCAAAATCCAAACATGCAGTGATTTAAAATGCTAAGTGCAGTTTCATGGTCAGATGTTATGATCAGTCTTTATGCGAAGTTGTGTCGTTTAAGGAAGGCAACCATTTGGCTCCATTTGAGCTTGATAACAGTCAATTATTGCTGCCAGGTGTCTATGGGAGAGGCCAAGAGGGATAGGATATGTGTGGTTCTCTGCACCCACTGATATCTATGTATGTATTTTTTGGGGTGGGGGTGGAGTGTGCAAGCATGAATGTGTGTGCACTGCACTGTACTCTATGGTAGCCTGACACTGACTACAGTTAGGATAGTGATGCATTAGCCTTGGACACAGATGGGTTGGTTGGAATAAATAATGGATACCATCCTCTGAATAAATCAAGACTAGAGAAATGAGAGAGATGAGAGATTAAATGTGGGAGAGAGTTGGAGAAACTGAATGCCAGAGAGAAAGAGAGTGTTTGTGTAACTCAAAGAAGAACAGAGAGGGAGAAACAGTGTCCTGACTTCTTGCTCCTGATGGCCAGAGCAGCATCTTGCAGGGACAGCACCGCCATCAATGCGTGTGAATTGGCGCAGCTTCAGTTCTGTACCGGAGACAAATTCTTTTTGTGTGTAACATACTTGGCCAATAAAAGTGATTATCATTATCAAATCAGTATCTCACTTCTTGTCTGCACAAAAAAAAATGGAAATGGTTTTAAGGAAAATACAGTTTGACATATTTTGGTTTGTGAAATGATTTTAAGTAGAAAAAACAAGCACATTGTTTTTGTTGATTACTAGGTAGCAACACAGTGGTTTCTCATTGTGATCTAACATTTGTCATTCTGCATCCTAGGCCCAGGGCCAAACGTTCACCTTCCCGGACATCTTTCCAGAAAAGGACCAGGTGTCGGCGGAGGGCTCCATTGAGGCGCTGCAGAAGCAGTTCATGGAGGATGAGAAGCAGAGGCAGAAACATGACCCTAGGAGAGGTGGGGTCACAGAGTGGTTTGGACTCTGAGACAGCTCACTCACCTGGAACTCTGTTTGTGCAAGGGGTGTTTCACTGGCATCAGCATGTATACTGCAGCTCTACCACATGACTGTTGTGATGTCATGTCTATTTCTGTAAGAAAAACTCATAAATGTGTAATAAAGATGAACGAGCATGTGTGTGTGGAGCCTGGAGACGTGTTGGGTGTGTGTGTGAGTTTGCAAGGCTTTGCTCAAGAAACCCGAGCCAGAAGAGAATCACAGGAGGAGGAGGAAAGTGGCCCGACTCCATCTTTCATGAAACCAGCCCACCATACAGAATCTCCCTCACCTCAGATGACCCCTTGTCCTTCCTCCTCCTACTCTTCCTGCTCCACCTCCTCTTGCTCCTCCTCTTTGGCATTAGAACCTCAGCATCTCCTCCTTTGTCTCGCCTCCTTTCTCAGGAGTTTCCTTTTTGTCTCTCTTCTTTGTTATCCCTCTGTGCCCTGGGTCCTCTGCTACACTACTCCCTCCACCATGCTGGGGAGTGGCACAGTGTGGTATTCCTAGAAGCCCTGACTCTCAGCCAAATGGATCAGAATACCTGGACAGCTCCTTTCTTCTTTTATGAAGGTTGCCTTGGAATAATTGGCCACTTCATGCAAATAGCAGTTGAGATGTTTAAGCAAAGCAACAACATGGAGTTTACTGTTGTTTTATTTTTTTATGGTAACACCTCTTGCTATGACTTTTTAGAAAAGAGTGTTCCCTGTGTGTGTGTGTGTGTGTGTTTGTGTGTTTGTAGGTCTAGGACTAAAAGATATGCCAGGTAATTGGTCTATGTGGTCAGCTGTTGGAATAGGAGCTAATAAACAGCCACTTGTCCAAAGGTGTTCTGCCTACTCTTGTTTGTGTTCTCCCTGCCTCATCTCCCACAGCTGCTACTCACACTGCGAGATGTGTTCACCACACAAACGGGGATGTGCCAGCGAGGACTGGTAGCTGTTTTAACAAAGTAATTGGAGGACTGAGTTCTCATACAGTAATAAGGCCCATAAGGGGGAGGGACCTCTCTTGGGCATGCTCAGACCCTCCATTATGTTGAGAAGCTAAGGTTACAGTAAGTGTCCACCAGCCATGACTACTAATGTTGGCTGGCTAATACAAAGATCCAGGCCTTGACCTCACTCAGCCAACTCGGCGATCACTAAGGAGAATGTCAATATTGATCCTGTTGGCCCATTGTCTGCTGCCTGGAACCACTCACCCCCTGCATCGCTATACAGGAGTCTGATTTGGAACAAAACAAGCCTTCTGTTACAAGCCGCTCCATTTTTTTCTGTCTGCCTTGTTCTCATTTTCTTAATTTTTATTTTTCTATTT
>NW_018128367.1:97915-102667 GCF_001952655.1 Monopterus albus
AGAGGGAGGCCAAATTCCTGTTTTCACTCTCCTCCTGGCCTGAACAGGCCCCACATGAAAGTTGGGAAATCAAAATCTGGTGTTTGCCAGGCAATAATGTGTTCCTGTTTTCTTCCTGTTCCTTGTCACAGGGATACCCTGTTCCTTCTAAAGTCAGAACACGGACACATGAACATACTGCCTCCATATCTGCTTAACTGGCACTGAGGTGTGGATATCATCTCTGGTTAAGGCTTTGCTCTGTCTTTAAGGGTTTGTTTTGAAAGTTTGGGGTATGGCTACAAGTCAGAGAGAAGACAAACTTTAATGAAGAGAAACCTAGACGTGGTTAATGAGCTCATTTCTTGCTCATAGATGAATGTGTATTAGTCATTTTAGCTCCTTATAAAGAACAAGTTAACTGGAACAGTTTTAAAAACATTCAGTGGCTGGAAGGAGTAAAGCAAATGAAGTCACAGAGGATCAAAAAGATTGACACATAATGAAACACGATATTCCCTTATGCCAGGACCTGAGATTTCCTAGCGGAACATTAACCTGAGCGTCACACTGCCTCTGCCAGCTTGCCTACTTCCCACAGTGTACCCTGGTTTCATATGCAGTAAGCTGAGATGTACAGTGTTCTGACACCTGTTTATCTTCACCAGCATTATGTTTTTGTTTTTTTTTAGTAATTTGTGCTGCAGTAGCTCTTCTGTGGGACTGGATGAGATGGTCTAGCCCAGATGGGCACCCATGACCCTGTTGTCCTTCCTTCGACCATTTATGTAGGTACTGACCACTGCAGACTGGGAGCACCCCGAAACCTGCTGTTTTGAAGAAGCCCCGAGCCAGTCACCCAGTTTGGCTCTTGTCAGAGTTGCTCAGTATTGTGATACATTGGTAAATAAATCTTTATACTCATTAAGAAGAAAATTGTGATGAAATGGATTTGTTAAACGATGAGTTTGAGTTTATGTAAGCAGGTATCTGGAGTCTTTGCTGGCAGATACCTGATAGATCTAGAGTGTGGTCTCCTGCAGAGGTCACAAAGCTAGACTCCTCACTGTTTTTAAAAAGCTCCCCAAATGGAAGTTTTGTTTTATTTTTCTTTAATGATACTGCCCTGATTTCATGGCTGTTAAAAATAAAAAACTAAACAAAACAAAACAAAAAAAGCTAAATAGCTACAAAAACAGTTTTGTGCCAGAGTTGTGCCTACACTCCTCCATTCACACTGCACTCTTCCATGTACTTTCCATGCTTCTCCCTTCTCTTCATGCCCATTAAAATACTACAAGCACAATGCATCTCTCACTGTCTGACCCTGTCCATGCAGCTGACAGCCATCTCCCTGTTTGCTAATAGTGTTCTCCCTGCCTGTCAGATGATGGTGTGTGGCTGGACTGTGAAAGAGAGGATGGAGGGGTGTACCGTCACAAGCAAGTGAGCCTCATCCTGTTTCAGCTGAACTCAGGATGGCTGTAGGCGGCTATAGATTTATAGGGATGACTGCAAAACAAGATGCTTTGTATATTGTAATCAGGCGCACATTGTGTAAGTGCAGTAGGGGGAATTCAAGCATGTTCCTGCGGGATGCAAACAGCTCAGGAAGGACGAAATGAGAGAGCAGATGAAGGCGGGGGAGAAAGTGAAGAGGGTGAAGTGAGAGTGAAAAAGAGATGACATCATTGAGAAAATGCTGAGCTGGATTGAAGGGCTGCTGGATGTAAGAGGTCTACTCTCACAGTGCACCACCTCTCTTCCACTCTCTTATGAGATGTATAGTGCAGGTTGTGTTCCCATCACTACATGGTTAGTTAATGGAAGGAGGGTTGAATATTTTAAACAGCCCTTCACTCTCCTCTTTTTTTCCTCCTTACTCTGCTCTCCCTCCCCCTTTTTCATGTTCAGTTGTGCATTAGTCAAATGCACACACGGCCCATTTCTGCTGCAGTCCACGTTTATGACATGACATCGTGCAGTATTTTTGGGATCAGTGTGATGAGTGGCGGTGTAGCGAGGATCCTCCCTGACTCCCTATGTTCTCCCCTACAGGACAGATCTCCTTGCTGGCTGTAGAAACTGCCCACTTGTGTGGGAGCCATTCACCTCCAGGTGTTCCATGGCGTCCTGCAGCTGTTAAGGAATTTAGATTAAGCATTTCAGAGAAATGTTAATTTCCAAGAAAATCATGATGAAGAATGCTGGGCAACCTATTTCTCACAAAGAAAATAATAACCTTAATGCTACTGTATGTTAAATCACAAACTGTAGTAAATTGCAGTTTTTTCCATCACCCAAAATGTCAAGAATTGATTTGCACTATGATTAATTGGCATATTATATTTTGTAATGTCCTGTCTCTGTCATCTGATGGGAAAGCAGAGACACGTGGACACTTTGTGAACAAATAAATTGTCTTTTCCACTAACCTCACCATAGAGGAGAACACCAGTAGCCATGTTACTGTACACAACAAAGATAGTGACAGCTGTAGCCTCAAAATGGTTGTATGATAAAGCACACAACCTCACAGTAACACTGGTGTCATCTCATCATTGGCTGTTTATACAAAGCAGCTTGAGAGAGCTTCATACAGTATACAGCAGATTATAGTCTGCCCCAGCTAATAACAAAAGTTGCAATTGAAGACTTTTGCCCCATACATTCATTGCCAACACAAAAATTACAAATGCTCATATAGCTACACACTTACTACCCCAAGCCTGTTGTGCAGACACATACACTCCCACACACACACTTGTATTCACTAAGACAACTGGAGTTGCCTGCTGAGGATTCTGGCGGCCTTTCTTGGACTAGCGCCATACACATTCCTACTTCCCCAGGTTGCCATTGGTTCATCTGAGCTCAGCCAGTGCACTCTCTCACCCCGTAACATGCAAGGCTATAGTATGTGCATGAGTGTGTCTGCTTTAGTGTGAGTCTGTGTACCATGCACTGTTACATAAAAAGTTAGCATCTTCCATTTTTCCAAGATTTTACTTCACACACATAAAGACACACATTCACGTGATGCTCATGTTCATGCCTTCCTGTGAATCACTCACACATACATAAAATGGCCCCACAGTATATGTACACAAACACACTGCACTCACGTCTATACAGCCGAAGTAGAATACAAGTGAATCTGCTGTTTATTGTTACTTTGATTATGGAGAATCAGGATGCGTTACAATTAAACAGGTACATCCTAATGCTAAGAAAGCATAGCAAATGATCTTCTCTTGTCAGTTTATATACCACATACACTGCTTTCTGTGATCATTTCATAATCATTTTGACTGTCAATAAAATCATCAGTTGACAGCTGGGCTTGAGAATTAATACTGTTATAAGTAAGTCCTGCATTCAAAATGTTACTTAGGTAAAAGCACAAAAGTATTAGCATAAACATATACTTAAAGTACCAAAAGTAAAAGTACTCATTATACAGAATGGCACAGTTTACATTAATGTTTATTATATTATTGGATTATAACTATTAAGGTGTTATTGTATACATCACATTTATTGTTGGACCTGGTAATGGTAGAGCTCATTTTAATTATCTTATGTATATACTTATAATTTGAAGTATTTTACCTACTGCTGGGCAACTTGTGAATTTCTCATTGGGGATCAATAGTCTTGTGATTATACTGTATTTTGTTTTATTAATATCATTCTGAATAGTAACTAGTAACTGCAGTTATTAAATAAATTTAGAAAGCATAAAGTACAATATTTTTCTCTGAAATGTAGTGAAGTCAAAGTGTGAGGTAGCAGAAAATTGATATACTTAAATAAAGTACAGATACTTCAAAATTGTACAAAAATAGTGTACCTGAGTAAATGTACTCAAATTATTTACTTAGGTAGAAGTAGCAATACCACAGTGTAAAAGTAAAAGCCCTGCTTTCAAAAAGTTACTTAAGTAACAGTACAAAAGAAATAGCATCAAAATATACTTAAAATACCTAAAGTAAAAGTAATGATTATGCAGAATGGCAGATTTCACATCTCATATTATTGTTTAAATATAAAGTAGCACAAAATTAAAATACCTCACAATTGTACCCAACAAGATATAGAGAGGTCATAATTAGCTCTGCGTTTTCCTGATAATATTTTTATTGGGTTTTTTTTTCTAGTTAAAGACCAGAATACCTCTTGCACCACTTTTTGTTTGGAGAATTTCTCATCATGTGCTCTGATTTGCCTGACACATCTTATTGCTTCCATGTTCACTCGCTGGCTTTCAGTCAGTAAGACAACCATGTCTTATACTGGTTTCTTCAGCAGTACTGGAGCTTAACAACAAGTGAATGCCGTTTTCAGACTTGGAGCTCCTCCAGAGACCCTCCCCTCAGTGCCTGTCACAGCATCAATTAGGATCAATTAGAAGTCGTGACAATAGATGACGGCACATGCCAGCCTTCATTGCTAAGTGGGAATGTCAGGGTCTTTGATGTGTGCTTGAGCTGAAAGATTTATTTATGGTGACCAAGAGGGGGAAGAGCCACTAGGCATTGTTTTTTGCGGCATGGTGTTTGTGATGCTTATGCACAGCTGTCTGTCTTAAAGAAAGGAAGAATTTCTCCCGACAATTCATTTCAATTTATCTGCTATCAACATAATGCTTTTCTACTGGCTGGGTGGTCCCTGTCCCTGCCAGCTGTTCAACACAAACATTTGCATTTTAAACAACTTAATAATAGTGATACGTATGTAAGAAGAGCAAAGGATGAGAGGAAAGTTGGTTTG
>NW_018128367.1:103450-113682 GCF_001952655.1 Monopterus albus
GAAAGAGAAGCATTTAATGGTTCAGATGGGTTCAGATGTCATAACAGATTTCGACTGAGGCCTGGCCACCCATCTGGACTACAAAGCACTGAACCCTCTGGTGTGCACATATACACACTGTGCACTTGTGCAGTCAGTGAGTGGAATACTGGATACTGACTGGAGGCTTGGCCAAGTCAATAATACAGACTGATCCCTGATGCTGAACTTCCTGGAAGATCTGGTTAGTCTCGGCTCTTCGTGTACCTGCCCAGGGCTCCAGCTGCTGCCTGGCCACATGGGGGATGGATGGGGATCAACAAGTTTGTCAGTGCTCTGCGCCTACCCGCAGGTCACTCTTGACTTGAAAGATGGCTCCAAGAAGAGCAGAGGTAAGGAGAACCCATGGGAACAAAGAGCTGTGGATATTCGCCGAATTAAGTTCCTCCAAGCAATGAGATCTTTTGTGCTTTAATACATGTCTTTTCTCATCACACACAATCAAATCAGGGTCACTAATCCCTTTATATCACCCAGGGAGCAGAGTCTTGAGGTTAATTGTCCAACATCCCCATGGAGACACAGTGTACTGTGATGGGTGTGGCGGTGGTGGTGTGTGTGTTTGAGTGCATGTAGGGCTAACACATTACATACTAATATGATATTCCAAAAGGGAGATTATTATTTAATTCTGAGAATGCTGTGGTTTACAGTGTAATGCAGCTCTGAGGCTCTGTCTTAGCCCTCTTTGTCACTGATAGGGGCGTGGGAACTGCCAAAATGTTGCCTGAGTGTTGTACCCTCTTTATTTAAACTCAGCACTTTGGTGACTGAAGGGTGAAAGTGCACAAAAGCATTATTCTTAGAAAACGTGGCTAGGAAACTATCAGAAAAGGTGAAGTGGTGAGAGATGGATAGTGTTAGGTATTTTAGTCAGATAGAAATTGGATAGATACTTTATGTATTAGAAATATTTTGTGGAGATAGGATGTCTAGTTAGACTGTTAAATGCTTAGTCATGCTTATGAGTTTCTACAGGGTACATCTGGTCAAGGGTACTAAAGAGAAGAGTTGATGATTGTCAGCAGACAGGGTGTTATATTATTATTACGACTTGTATAACTGTAGCCTTAGCCATAATATGTTCTCATGTTTAATGTCTCTCGGTTGACGTTTCTGTGTAGTATGGGGCTAGCCCAACCGAGGGGATATAATGTATAGGCCTGGTGGGTTCAGGGTCTTTCATCTTACATCTGCCTGCGAGCAGTTTGGAGGTGCAAGATACCTGAGCGTGTAATGTTAATTTTACCTGTGATCCTTTGAATAAATCAGCACTGTTTTGAAGTTACTTGGACTGTCTCGTCTCTCAGAGATAGCAATGGTAACAAGAACCAAAGACCCACAATAGGCTCAGAGAAAAACAGGGTGACACTTAGAATCTATAGGCAATGGTTTGGGTAATTAGGACCGATGGTGCAAAACTACTTATCTAACCCATTTCGAGTCTAAATGGCTGTTGGCCACTGGCTCTTATTTAAAGCCTCTTCTCTCCTGTATTACATCTCAATTCACTACCAGTCCTCAGCTGTGCAGCACTTGCGTCAGACAATCCCACTGTCAGCCAACATAATGACAGAATTGCTCATTCAGCCAAATATAAATCAGCCTTTTCTGGCTTAATTTCAAAAAGCACGGCTGCACTTTTGTGTCCTGGTTTCATTCGATGAGGTTCGACTTCCCTGGCCTAGGGATGACCATCAGGGCTTGAATAGAGCGGCCTGGGTTGAGGGGCCATTGAGTATGAGGAGGATGTCCTCACCTGGTCAGTTTCAACAAAAGGTACTCAAGTAGTGCAACCTGGGTTTGGCTGTCTGCCTGCCACTGATGTGGCCTGGGTTTAGTAGACAGAGCTTGACCTGTATGGCCTGAGTTCATCAGAGGCAGTCCAACTTTTCAGGCCATAGCTTGTCAGACAAAGCTTTACTAGTGTGGCTGTGGCAGTTACGGGGCCTCTGGGTGATTAAGGATGTGTTTGTTTCCCAGGCAGCAAGCAGGCAAGGTGGCGGCATTGCTCTTGCACAGCCAAGGACTTGGTGTGGGGGTGAGAGAGCCAAAACAAACTACTGTGATTGCCTCCCATATGCCCTCCTGACCTCTGTGTTTCAATTGCCAGACAAACAGGAGGGAAAAGGGGTGAAGGGAGAGGGGGAAAGATGGTTTAGAAAAGTGAGGAGAAGGGGATGAGAATAGGAGAGCTTGTGGCTAAGGTTTGCCATGAAGGGGAGAGGAGTTGAGGGGAAGACCTGTGATGACCCTTAATATGATTAGACAGTTTATACATGGACATATCTACCTATTTATCTGAAATCTTACATTGAAATTGATGAAATTAGCATTGTTGATGGTGAAATGACACAGAGAAAGAGAGCGAGACAAAGAAGAGCAGCAAAGAAAAAAGGAAGGGAATAAAGGGGATCTGGAGTGAGAGAAAGGGTTGTCTTGTATAAGAGGTGGTGTGGTTCGGGTTAGGTTGTGGTTGAAACCTTGAGAGAGTGAAGGGGAAGAGAGGGGGAGACACAGGGGGCAAGAAAGGCAGCTCATACCCGCAGCATTCAAATGGAGCTCCCATTGGGAGGTTTTACGCTTCAAAATGGTTTCCTGTGACGTGGATTGTGTGTTTGATTTGAGCTTTGAGGGGTTTGTGTTATTCTCGGGAGGGGAGAATCTAGCACGCTCTCATTTCCGCACTACCAACAGCCAGCAGAAAGTTGGCAAGCCAAAACAGAGGGATTGTAGAGACAGATTTTTCTCTCCATCTTTGAAACAACCACAGTTTCTTTTGCTATCACTTTCTGTTGTATTTTTCTGCATTTTGATGGATTGTTTTTAATAACTGAATTTGCTCAGACCTGTGTCCATCTGTAGTTTTCTGTCTGATTTTCTGCTTATTGTAAAATGTGCAGAAAATGTGTGTATGCTCATACAGTATGTGTGTACACATTTGCATCCTGACACATGCATGTCTGCGAAAATTTACAAGCAAGTTTGCACGTATACAAATACGCATGCTGTCAAACACATGCCTTGGAACTAATTGCAAACAATGGATGCCAGCTGGGTAGTTGTAGCAAGCAGCACAGCTGGGCCCAGGTTGATTGTTTTTTTCTAAATGGGTTGGAGAGGGCAGAAGGAGAAGGAATGGCAGAGGAGTGTGGAATAAGGAAAAGTAAGGAGGAGAGAGTAGGTAGAAATGAGGGGAGGGTCAGCACTGAGGGAGGAAAGGGGCATATGCTGAGGCAGCGGGAAGCCATCTCTAAAACCATGATAGCCAGGCATGCAAACCATCAGAGCCCCCACTGTTCTGCCAACTACTGTACTTCTCAGAGCCAAGAAAATGACAAAAATCAACATGAGATGTGTTTGTGTTGGGGGAATATCAGTGGAACCCCATTCTCTTTCCTGACCAGCGGTTTTCTCTTTCTCACTCTGTTTTTCACTTTACCTCTCTCTCCTTTTTCCCCTCTCCCTCTCACCATCCCTCCTGTCTTTATTTTCTAACTGTATATACTGCACTATATATGCACTCTGCTCGTGTAAGAGAACAATTATCGTAACAGAGTCCCTACTGTGTGGTGCACATGGAAAAACTAACTGTTATGGGACACATTTCTCCATGGAGTTATGTAAATAGTTTTGATGGAATGAGTGGGCTTTCCCCACTCTGTGGTGGGAGAGCAGGGTGTGAGGGGTTCCACTGGCATCCTAATCCCCACTGTTGGCATCAGTAACCCCTTTGTCAGCTGAATTAGTAGAAAGCTTGCACTTATTGCAGATATCCTAACAGCTGCATATCCACATAATAACACGTTGCAGTACAAAGCCATCAATGAGCTGCTCCTGGGACGGTAACTGTCTTCAAAAGACTCTCGATACATGTAGCTCTGTACGGCACGTAGGAGCATGTGTGTCTATCACAGTGTTTGGTACAGGGCTTGAGGTATAATTCATCTTATATACATCAGTCTACATCCAGGGTAGCCAACCATTCAGACACTAAAAGGCAACAGAAACCAGGTGCATCAGCTAGTATCACGTCATTTGATGCATATCAGCACCATACAGTCAGAAGAAGTAGTCACAGTACTGGAGTGTTGAAGTCCTGGAATGGGGCGAAAAAAAAATCTGATAACGTTGCTAATTTTTGGATTGTTGAAGTACTTCAATGCTAGGAAACAGGATTGGGATGTATACTGTGTGTGTCAACATCATAGACTGTACATAAAGATGGGCAATGTGATGATTTGACAGCTTTGATTGGTGGCCTGATGCTGTCACTCCACTTCTTAGTTGGTACTGCACAGAATCTGGTTGCAAAATGCCAAGATGGCCACAGACGTATTTACAATAGGTGGATCCTAATTCACCTAATTATCTCCACATTTCCTTCACTTGCTTCTTTTCCTTGAGTCTTATTCCCATTGTTACAGATCTAAAGTATGTGGATGTACTATGTAGTGTTTGAGTATGCCTGTGTTATAGAGATATCACATTTTGTGTGTTTTGCTCATTTCATGTTTCTGTAGTCTGTATTTTACTTTCCCCACTTACCCATTTTTATGTTTACGACAGAGGCCACAATGTTGTAACATATATGTGATAACATCTCCAGATGGCCTCTTGTGGTGGTCGATGACACACAAGAGGAAGTGCGCAGAGATGGTTATTTAACAGTGACAGAGAGTCAGCACCAGAGGAAAGACAAAGAAAAAGAACAGTCTCTGGCTGATCTCCCATCCCACCCCTTAGCAAATTGGTTGTTGATTGTCCACAGACATTGTTGGTGCTCCCCTGTATGACTACAGCACAATGTGGAGCAGAGCAGGGGCCCTTCAGGTCTTGTTATTGTAACAGGAGTACATTTTGGCTGGGACTCCTGCTCTCAGCACGAAAAACAACAATAACAACATCAGGCCACAGCTCTGGGAGCTGGACCCAAGTCAGAGGCAGTTCAGTAGGGAAGGGGAGAGTGGATGCCCTGTTAATGCTGCACGCTCTGATCCCAGTCCGACACGTCATCTGTGATTCTGAAGTGACTGGAACCACTCTTGGTGCCTTTCTCGGTGTTTAAGTATACAGTTAGTTTAATGTCCTGGTGAGTCTTGTGGCTCAAAAGTGAATCGGTTTAGGATGTGTGCACACCCAGGCCCACCTGTTCTCTTCCTCTGTCTTTCTCAGCCTCTTCTCCTTTACGCAGATGTATCTTCTGAAGACAAACCAATCCACACAAGTCTCAAAGCAAAATATTTAAGGAGTTTACACAGAGACCACACAACAGCATCACAGTGGTCTAATCTATTTGTAATTAAAAAGCTTGCTCTGCAATGTCCTCATCCAGACAACAACAAATCAATCTGGCATTGGCCTTGTTATGATCATAGCTTGTTTTTATTTTTCTCCTTTCCCCTTCTGTTCTTGGTTGTTGTTCCTGTAACATTATATCTGTTTGTGTGTTTGTGAATGCCCTCTGTTGTGTTGATGACATCTTGAGAAGGCACCACATGATTCACTAAATGACTCATAAAAGAGCTCCCTCGTTGTTACTCTCCAGGTCTTTAAATGTAACAGCACTATAAAGGCAAATTTACAATAGATCCCAGCTTATATTTAAAAGTATCTATCCACAGTGTATAGTGGGTATAGAAAGTTTTCAGATCGTTTCAAGTTTTCCATGTTTTGTTTCATGTTTCAGACTCATCTTAAAATGAATCCCATTATTTTTTCTCATCAATCAATGCTCCACAATGACAAAGTGAAAACAGGCTTTTACAGTGTTTTGTTAATTTATTAAAAAGACTGAAATATCCCATTTACTTAGGTATTCAGACTCTTCACTTAGTACTTGGTTAAAGCACCTTTGGCTGCAATGACAGCCTCAAGTCTTCTTGAGGATGAAGCTACAAGCTTGGCACCTTTTATTTGGAATTTTCTTCCATTTTTCTTGCCAGGATCATTTAAGGTCACCCAGGTTGGATGGGGAGCGTTGCTGCACAGCCATGTTCAGATCTCTCCAGAGATGTTCTACTGGGTTCAGGTAGAGATTCTGGCTGGGCCACTCCAGGACTTTCACAAAGTTTTCACAAAGCCACTCCAGTGTTTTCTTGACAGTATGGGTCAGGTCATTGTCTTGTTGAAGTCTAAACTTTCTCCCTAGCCTGAGATCCTGAGCACGCTGGAGAAGGTTTTTATTGAGAGTGGCTCCATCATTTTCTGCATCCATCCTTCCCTCTGTCGTGACTAGTCTCCCAGTCACAGAAAACCATCCCCACAGGCTGGTGCTGCCACCACTGTGTTTGTATTGGTATTACTGACATGACGCTCAGTGCCTGGTTTTGTTCACACACACACTGGGAATTGTGGCCAAATAGTTCAAGTTTTGTTTCATCAGACCATTTGGCTTCTCATGGTCTGAGAGTCCTTCAGGTGCCCTTTGGCAAACTCCCAGCAGGCTGATATGTGTCTTTTAGTGAGGAATGGCTTCCCTCTGGCCACTCTATCATGGAGGCCTGAGTGGTGGAGTGCTGCGCTGATTGTTGTCCTTCTGTAAGGTTCTCCCATCTCCAGAAAGGAACTCTGGATCTCATTTATAGTGACCCTAGGGTTCTTGGTTATCTGTCTGTCCAATGCCCTTCGTACCCGATTACTCAGTTTGGCTGGGCGGCCAGATCTATGAAGACTGTTGGTGGTTCTAAATCTCTTCCATTTGAGAATGATGGAGCCTACCGTGCTCTCGGGCACTTTCAATGCTGCAGAAATGTTCTTGTATCTTTCCCCTGATCTGTGTCTTGACACAATCCTGTCTTGCAGGTCTAGAGACAATTCTTTTGACCTCATTGTTTTCACTTTGTTTTGTTTTCACTCTGACATATACCATCAACTGTGAGGCCTTATAAAGACAGCTGTGTGCCTTTCCTAATAACATTCATTAAATTAAATTAGGCACAGGTGGACTCTAATCAAGCTGTAGATGCATCTCAAGGACCACTGATATGAGTAGGATACACCAGAGCTCAACTGCAAGTCTCATAACAAAGGGTCTGAATGCTTACTCTATGTACAGTAAATGGGATATTTTAGACTTTTATTTTGAAAAAATGTACTAAACACTCCAAAAACCTGTGTAGTATTTGTGTAGACTGATGAAAAATATGAATTAAATCTATTGTAAGATGAGTCTGAAACGACAAAATGTGGAAAACTTGAAATGTCTGAATACTTTCCGTACCCGCTGTACATCTCTGCCCAGCAGATTCTCCTGTGGGTTACATTATGGATCCATTAAAGTTAGTTTGCAGTACATTTTTCCCCTTTTTTTGGCTCAGCCTTCCCGTCTTCTGTGGCTACCTTCAAAGGTAAAGCGATGGAGAGAAAGAAGCAAAAAAGGAAAATGATGGAGAAAGTCAGAGGGCAGAGGTGGGCTTTGGTGACTTAGCTTTCCCTCTGGAAGCAGACTGACGGGAGCTGTGGGTTTGACCCCCCAACCCCCAAAAGCTTTACTAGAACAAAATTTTTAACAGGAGGGAAAATCAATGTTATAGCTACATCCTGCACCACCATTAAACGTAACAGGGATTGGGTCATTACAGTATGTTCTGGTCTAGCCTCAGGTGAATACAGTGTTTTTCTCTCTCCAGTCGCCCCACCACCCCTCCTCCTCTTCTTCTACCCTTTTCCATGTGGAGGAATAGGCTCCAGTGTTAGAGAAATATCAGTCATCAGTGTGGTTATTGCGCACTCACTTGCTCCATGTGCAATGCTAGCGCTCAAACGCACTCTTTGTGTGAGTGGACATGGTGGCTGCTCTTTCTCCCCTTTTCCTTCTCACTAAATCCATCTTTCTCTCTCTGTGTGTGTGTCCTTTTGTGCTGTTAAATGCTACTTATTATTTCCCAACAAGACGCACTGGAGGAAACTCTGATGCAAAGGAACCGGCTCACCTTCTTACTGTCACAAGTGTGTGTCCTGTTGTCTGTTTGTGTGTATGTTTGAGGAGACACTTTTTGCTGTCATGAGAATGTACATTTCCTTCAAGTGTGTGCATTTATGTACAGTAACTGTGTGCGAAGCGTGTACCATGTACGGTTTCTGTGCCAGTTGTATGATACAAAGGAGCTCTGTCAGGTTCAGCGGTATGAATAAGGCAGCTGAACATGTGACAGTAGCAGTTAAAACAAACAGAACTTCTCCACTCTGGAAAAATCTTATGCTATGAAAATGGCAACTATGGCAATGATGGGAACTGATCCATGTTGAGTTTCCAAACAGTGTTGTATTTGGCCTGTGAAGAAAATGGCACAGGGGTAAAATAACATGGATATATCTGTAATGGGACACTTGCATATGTAGGGTTTATACAGTATGTGTGTGATTTAGGAACACTAGTGCTTGTGTATAGCCTTACTGTATATGCTGTAGCTATAATTTACAATGCAGTGCTAGTGAAAGTACTTACTGTATCTTCATATCTGTGGCAACTAAGGTACTAAGATCCTCCTGATGTGAAATCCAATCTATTTCTGAGATTAGCACAAGCTCTGTTCTGCAGCAGATCACTGAACAGTAGTGTTCCAAAATAACTTGACATAAGTCTATACCCACATTAATTACAGATATAACTTCTTAAGTGGTGGTGCTTTTTCTTGGCATAGCACATCCTGCACATAGTCTGAGATTCCAGTGTTCTTCATGCACCTTTACCATTTTAAAACCCTTCATCCATAAATCCATTGAAGCAGACATTAAATATTACACAGTACTGCGCCTGACCATTAGCCTGCAGATTTATGACTTGTTTTGTTGACGGCTGACAGGATGTAGTGCCCTGATTAATCATAGATAAACAGCTACAGTAAGTCATTGAATGGATGACGTGTGGAAATTTCCTCTCGACCATATGCAACAGATCAGCTGCATACTGCCTTGTGATTGTTTGGAATTAGACGCAATATACCATGGAGCTGGCTGCGGATTGTTTGTTTACATCTGTGTTTGTGTCAGATGTCTGTGTGTGTGTGTGTGTGCACTGTGGAGTAGGTAACAAGACTCAGCCCAGGGGCTCGTTTTCCTTCAGTCAGTCATCGAGGGATCCATGTTATCTCATGTCTGGCGCTTCCAGATGAGAACTGAGCAGACAGCAAACACATTCTGCTGGCCTGAGTCATATACTCGGTGTATGTGTGTGTAAGAGAGAGAGTGAAAGCTTAAGTGGGAGTTGTCTGTGTGTACCTGCTGTGTATGTCTGTGGAAACATGCACAGAAATGGATGTGCGGGTGACTATTTGTGTGTGTGTGCCTATGTGTGTGGCTGGTGGGACTAAAACCTGTTTAACACACTTCCCTTGTGGGGACTTCCATCCTCAAAAATCACTGAATTTTAGGGTGATGAAATGTCAAAGGTTGGGGTGAGAGTTGGGGTCAGGCAAGTGGTGGTTATTGATAATGGTTAGGGTAAGTCTCTAGGAAAGGAATGTAAGTCCATGTAAAGTCCTCATGAGGGATGAACACAACTGTGTCCGTGTGTTTGTATGTGAGTGAGTTTGTTTCAGTTACTAAAATACACTTGGCTTAAACACACTGACCTCATCCATGGAGGGATCTAATAAATCCACTGCAGGTGATGAGTGCAGAACTGTGCTCTGAAACAGCAACACTCAAAAACAACTTTGCCATTTGGTTTCATTGCATCGGTATGTTGTTAAGACTGGTGGATTTGTTACACTACCAGTCAAAAGCTTTGGACACACTTTCCCATTCAATTTAATGGGAAAATGTGTCCAAACTTTTGACTGGTAGTGTATATCATCGATAATCACTCACTGAGAAACCTTGTGTGGTTAATTTTTGAAACAAAAACATCTGCTGTTGCAGTCCACACAGTGATGATTGGGTGCATGTGTCAGCAAAATAGTGTCTGTTCTCTGACATGGACAAAAGACCTCCATGCGGGACTGAAGTGTTAACCCTGAGGAATTTTCGGGAACAGCAGGTTCTTGTCTTGATAGCTCAATTCCAATAAAGAACACAAACTTCTCACAGCCTCCTCAGAAAATGATCTCATCTTCCTTTATTTCTGTTAGTCAGAGCAAACTGACTTATTGACAGTGACCTCGCCAGTACCTATTAGAAGGCGCGGTAAAATGGTAAATGTTAAATGTGCTACTCAAACCTAAACCACGCACAAAGCTTGTCCAAATGTT
>NW_018128367.1:113728-136103 GCF_001952655.1 Monopterus albus
AGACGTGGCTGGCCTGGCCTACGTCACTAATTCAAGTAAAAGGCAAGACATAAATTCCCTAGCGTTGTGTAGTTCTGACAAACAATGAACATAAATCTGTATTGTGTTATGGCTGTTACTGTTTTAAGACTAGGATCACTTTGCTATTTCTAAATCTGGCACAAAGACGTTGAGTTATGACTGCAGTAACACATCTTTGGCCACTAGAGGGTAGAAGAACAACAACAAAGGCTGATAGGTGCACAGTTTTGACATATTATCATCTTTTAAAGTTGTTCTGATGAATGTGGTACCAGCCAGCTCTATTAGACAGCGAGTAATACGCTGATGAAAGTGCTGCATCTCCTTTTGTACAGGAGACACATGGATGACGCGGGTTTTGCAAAGGTGCTTTTTCTGCACTGAACCCGTTCAACTGAGCGAGCTCTCACAGGTTCATCTGTACTTGACACCATGACACACATCTGCAATGTGGTTCCATATAAATCACTGCCACCATATAAACTTGCATGCAAATATGCAGTATTACCAAATAAAGACCTCCGACTCAGGTTAGGAGGAGGGTTTGCTGACACATGTTCAGGCTGTAAAAACAAATGAATGAGCTGAAAAGGGTTCATTTGAGTCTCCTCACTATGGCAGTCAGGTTCTATTGCATCTGTGTGTGTCTGTGTGTGTGTGTGTGTGTGTATGCACAAGACAGAATATGTTTGTGTGAGTTGTGGGAAGCCCTGGCAGAAAGGAGCTGAGTGTTTGGGAAATTGCCATTAAGACACAAAGCAGAGACATCCGAGGCGGGCTAATGACCTTACATGGATCTGTGTTTGGCAGAATCTTCCAAAAATCTGGGGTGGAACACACACATACAGGAGACAAATACACACACACTCACTCACACACAACTTCTCTAACAGATCTTTGACAGGGTTTATTGTGGAGTTGGGGGAATCTCAGGGGCTTCGGTGTTTGGTTTTAGGCCTCGGTTCCACTGTGTCCTAATCTTAACTCAACTGTAGTGTTGACCGCCTTTCAGTGGGTGTCCATTACCAAGTAAAATACTATCAAATTTATACAGAGCACGTTTTTCATGTATGCAACAAAACACACTTCAGTGGCAAGGTTGTATAGAATTGAGAAGTTGATGAAAACACTGGCACACGCTGCCACTGTTAAATACATTTTTTGGCCCCGTATTTCTTAATGGCCACATGTTTTACACACCGGATATTTTGATTAATGCGGCCCATTAGATGGATGAAAAGTGGGATTATTATCCCTTTGTGTATGTTGTAATATGGCTGTATATACTGTAGCAGAGTGGGCGGCACAGTGGTGCAGCAGTTAGTGTTGTTGTCTCCCAGCAGGAAGGCTCTGGGCAGTATTCTGGTTTCTTCCCGCAGTCTAAAAACATGTAGGTCAGGTTGAGTAACAGACTGGCAGCCTGTCCAGGGTGTATCTCTTGCCAAATGTCAGCTGTGACTCTCAAGGATGAATGGATATAGCTAATAGATGTTTACATGTAGCCATGTACGTCTAGCACTGCATCCCAACATCTGGGTAAAAGTTCATAAGGACTTTTCCTTGGCCTTAGTTTTAATCTGTCTATATAGCTCGTGTGTGTTTGCAGTGTTTTATAGGTGTCTTTTATTATAATTGATTAGTGTATTTATCTGGCTGGCTGATACTGCATCACTTTTATCCTGGTGTGTCCTTGCATGTAGTATGTGTGTCATCTAAATGATGAATATATTCACCTCTCCATCCCTACCAACACAGAGGCAACAGAGACAATAGAAGAAATAGGACATAAAATATCAGTATTGCCTGTTTATGTATTGCCTTCTTGACTGCGCCAGTGCAGAGGTCTCACTGAAATGATGAGGAAAGTCATGCTTTTTGCTGCAGTGCAATTATCAATCTGACAGAGCTCCTAGAGGATTTAGGCTTGGATTTGTGCTCAGTTTTTTTGGTTACACAGTTTGATTTCCCATTTCAGATGAATTCTGCTATGCAGACATCTCTTTGGTACAGGGAGGCCCAGGGGTTCGAGGCCTACCTTCAACACAGCTGCATCCGCTTTCCCCTTCTCCACCCCTGGGCATGCTCTCCAGGATACCAATCCTGACACCAACCTGCCTGTTATTCGACTCTGACTTTTATCAGCCGCTGGTTCAGTAAAGTTTAAATATGAGACAGGATGTGTTTTTGTTCACTGCTTTTTTTAGCCTGATGTGTTTTTCAGGGCTTGTGTGTGTTTTTTCTTTGCTCCAGTCTGTTTTTTTGGCTTTCTACAATAGATTTTTTAAAAAAGGTTCTAATATAGTTCTACCGTGAGGACAGGTGCTGAGTTTTCCAAAAGGATGTTTACTAGTCCATGGCGCATCATAGTCATGCCCCTAGAGAAGGGAAAGGTATGAAATGAAACATCGCTGCCAAAACTAAGTATGAAATGTATTTTTGTGACTTTCTGGCGTGCCACTGTGTTCCCTGTTTAGAGCAGTGTCATAGGTCAAATGGAAAATCATACGCATAATAGTTTGTGAGTTCAGGTTGCTACTTTTGAGCACTAAGCCGCCACTTCCTTGCAACAACCTGTTCATTTTCCACCAGCCTTGGCAAATACTCCTTCCTGATTCTGTGATATTTGGAATGACCTGCAAAATGTAATCAGGCCTACAGAGTCACAGCTGATCCTCCAGCAACAACTGAAACATCATGTCTGTTTTGTCAAGTCATTATAGAGGATGGATTGGGTCACATATTTCTGTCCAACTCTGACCTGTGCCCAAGAGTGTGGCATCTGGATCTGACCTGAACCTAATGCACTTGAGTTTATACCATGTTTTTCCCCTTATCATTAAACTAGGTAGACATTTGAGCACTCCAGCCATTTAGCCTGAAGACTAACTTATGTGTCTGTACCTGAACTGGGCCTGAACATAATTTCTACATTTCTATCTGAACCTGGCCCAAACCCTAGGGTATCAACAGGCTTGGTTTGCGTATCCGCACTCTACATCAACGTAAACATGTTGCTTTCAGATACTTGTTGAAACAACTGTTGCTGCCTTTCTTCTTGATAGAACAGACTCGCAAACAATCAAGGAGATATGTCATATCCGGCTACCTAGTAAGAAAACCAAGGGGCCAATTTTTTTGGCCACTTGAGTGCATCAGAAACAAACCATAAGCACAGCATATCCATATTATCACCATTTAACGTAAGTTGCTAGCAAAGTTTACCTACACAACCTTCATGTACAGAACAAAATTGGGTTTTACTGTATTTGGAGTCGTGTTTTTGGTCACCTGGCAAATGTTAAGTCCACTGTTCACTCTCACTGAGCTGCTAAATGCTCCATTGGGTTTGTGTGCTGTTTGGCGCTGAGCAGATACTGTGATAATGTACTGTATAGTGGGGCTTTTAGAGCTTTTTCACTGAAAACAGCTACCTGATGCATATGAAAACATTGCTTTGACATTGCTGAGAGGGAACAAAAACAGTAGATTTACAGGACAGATAGCCAAGTAATTTGCTGAAACTCTCTGTAAAGCTCTCTAAAGCCAAGTGATGATTCTCTCTCTAAGTTCAGAAATGCCACATTGTTTTCACATTATTATTTGCTATAACTAGTGTAAAGTCTTTTTTTAAAATTGAGCAGCAGATTTAACAGATTTTTGATCTGGATCAGAGTGGTTTTTGGAGATTCTGGTAATACATTTAAAACAGCAGTAAGGACCTATCGCCATTCAGTAAACTGAAGGCTAAGCTCTGATGTTAATACATCAGACCAGGGCTAATCTAAACGCAAACTTTCACTGAAAGTATTACATGCAGTTAGCGGCACTGTTAGACACAATCCCTGTTTTATTGGAGCATCAGATAAAAGACAAATATGTAAATGTTTCTGAGTTATCATCCTGTTGGGTCTCTTAGCCATGAGTTCCTTGTAGGGTCTTTGTTGCATGCTATCGCACTGATTTCCAGTCATCTGTGTTTTTCCATAAAGGATCTAGAACACAAGGAAAATGCCTGAAAAATCAAAACTGCAATGTAAATGTTTAGACTTTTCCATTTAATAGCTAAGTCTCATCTAAATCAATACCAGTTGCAGTGTTGTGGTGTAGACCTTGACACCAAAATGTCTTACACATGCACTCATACACATACCCTCACTCACGCATGCACCATACCCAAGAGGGACACCCTCAGGAAAAAACTGTTTCTCTCTCTATGTCGATTGGGTAGTGTGACTGGATAGTGGCAGGGGTTCATGGTGGGGAGGTCGCGGGTTGTTTTTACAGGAACCACATGTGTGGGAGACGGCTGGTGACTGCTGAGTATCTGTTAACCTAGCTCCCTTCTGACAGCAGCCTCCACTTGCCACATCAGGACCCAGTGACTTGTACTTTTCCTGATAAAGTTGTGCTTGTTTTTCCCAGGAAGCTCCTGGAATCCAGGCGTTTCTTTCCTTGCAAGCCGAGCCATGCTGTGCCTCTTCATAGAAATTCCCAATAACTCTTAAATACTTTCATGGGACCCCATAAGCCACACATTATGAGAAGATTTTGGACAACAGGGAAAGCCTGTGTATGAACTTGTATGAAGTTAAAAGTCACTGTTTCTCTATTTAAGGAGTTTGTTTAATGCGACTAATAAGGTAAATGTATAAATAGTGTGCATTGCTTTTGTTAAACGGTTGTCATATGCAGTTATAAAATGAAAATAAAACTTAATAATCATTTTGTAAAAATGTAATGGGATCATCAAAGTATGTACAGCATTTCAGTGTTATTAGATTTTATGAAAACCTTCACAACCTACAGCCATATGGAGCTTGTTTTTAAATGTAAAGACACGTGATAGGTTTTTTTATTTAGAAGATAAATAATAGAAGAAGATAAACACTGGAAATACAATCTATAATGTTAATATGATTTATCAGACCTTTTTTTGTCATGCATTTTGCTTTTTTTTTAAAGTGTTTACTTTTTATTTTACTGATTTTTGAACAGATTATTATTATTAATTATTAAAATGATTATTATTTAAAATCTAACCACTCCTGACTCATTTCTCCCAGTATCTGTAGTTGCACTGGATTTGTGCCAGTGTATTTCTCCATCTATGCGTCTCCTCTCTGGTTATCAGGTATTACGGCTTATGACCTCCCCTTTAACGCACCCGTATCACCTCGTACCCAGAAGGCCCTCCCCTAGTTCTCCAACTTCCCCTGGGGCTCTGCGCTGGCGGGCTACTGTTGGTGGATACGGTATCTATGGATGGCAAGCCCTGGAAAACATGTCTGAGTGAGACAGATAGGGAGAGGATGATGAGAGAGAGAAAAATAAAAAAAAGAAAAGGAAAGAGAATCAGAAAGATTTAGGATATAACTGAAACAGAGAGGGAGAGAAAAGAGAGGGAAAATTACAGGAGGGGGAGAGAAAAGTGGGAGGCTCATTCAGGGGAAGATAAAGTTCTCCCTTTTTTCCCCCTCTTGTTTTTGACGGGCCAGTTGAGGTTTTTTCTTCCCTTTCTCTTCTTTTTTTGACACAGGCAGTCGAGACTGGATCACTCGAGTGAAACCACCTGGTGTGCTGCCCTCCCTTCCCTCCCCCCTTTTCCTCCTGTATATGCACTCAATGACCATCTTCATCCCTGGCTGCATGCCAGGTCACCTTGGCAACCCCACCCCATTACAATGTGAGAGGAAATATTTTGCCCATTTTTATTATCTTTATTTGCTGCTGACGCTGTGCTTTTCTAATAATGGCTCTGTGTGTGTGCATTTGCCTAAACTCTCCTTGTATCCCTTTTTCGAGGCAGAGGCATTAACATGCTGTGTATCCCCCCTTCTCAGCACAGCGTAAGAGAGCAGAGAGAATGTGCAGCTTGCTTTAAGTGGAACTTTAAAAGTCGAACAACATGCAGCTGGTCTTTATTACTTCCCCTTTGGTTCATTGAAGCATAATTACATTCTGACTTCATCCCAACCTTAGCATGACCTCTGCTCTCCTGTCACACACGTTGGCAGCCCCATGCACTCGCACACAAACGCACACGTGCACATATATGTATGGATCTCAGACATACACATTTTGCATACATGCACATAAATGCAAGCACACTAGCTCGCTCCCTCTTTCTCTCACACACACACTCGTACACAAAAGCCCACCTACAAACAGACAGACACAGACATTTAGCCCCAGTCTGAGCTGACATCATACTGGACCAACAGAATTGTGTAAGTGAGCCCAAACACAAATTGGGCTTCTGCTGGAAAACTCTGCTCCATGAAAGTTCTTGTTTGTGTGTGTGTGTGTGTGTGTGTGTGTGTGTGTATGTTTGAGACTTGGTTGGAAATGAACCCCACCAACCTCTCCCTCCCTGCCTCTGGTTTTCCCGTCCTCTGCTGTCCTAATTGGAAATGGTTTTTAATCACTCACTCATTATGAATTTTTACTGTAACTTTTCCATCCTCCTCCTTTTCTCTCTATTCACCTCTGTTGTGTTCTTTCTCAAAGGTGTGTCCACGTTCACTTTTTCTGACTTTTGGAGTGATGATTTTGTAGGTTGTCCAGCCATTTTTCTCCTTTTACAATGCTCACACATGGTTTCTCCACATCAAATTAAGACCCTCTGCTCATTTCAATTTATTAATGAATTTGACTTATTATTTTTTAAAGCCATGTTCTTTTCTGAGATTGAGAGATTTTAAAATCCTATTTTACAGCACAATGTACTGTAGCTCTATATCCAAATGTTTACTGTGTATGTGGGAAACTGTCGGAGCCCACAAACCCGAGTAAGTGTATGAGTAACTGTCGTGTAGTCTGCAGGTCCGGGGGCCTTGAAGGGAGCTGCAGTTAAAACCAAATGAATGGGAGCATTATGTAAGTGCTTACAACACTGAGAAATTAAGTAAATGGATCCGTTGCTACACAACAATGCTCCTCCTGTCAAAATATAAACAACATTGTACAAATGGCCAAATGTTCACGGTGTTGAAATATGATGAAATTTGCCCCAGAGGTGGCAAATTTACATGATTATATATAAACACAAAATGGAAGATTGTACTAGTTTACAAAAGGCTCCTCTCTGCAAATTTTATGAATCTGCTCTCATGAATGCTAAACTTCAATAAAATCAACTTTTTGGCTGGCAACAGACCTCCACGGAACATGTGAGGAATTTGTTATGGAGAGTTGTAAAGGACTCAAGTGTTTGGAAGTGTTTGTAAAAGGGCTTGATATGGGATTATGAGTAGCTGTGTACTTAATTCTTCTCTTATAGTGTAGGTGACGTGGGGAGGTCCAGCTGTGAGCCATCATCGAACACAGAGCTGTCCCACCTCGTGCACCCTTTATGCGTCACTAGCTGTTTGAACCTCTTTGACTGTTCTTATTTGGTTATGCATCTAAATCATCAGGGGTCAAGTAAACAGCTCTGGTGGAGGTAAACAGCCTAAAGGATGGGCTTTTCTCTGGGGCCTTCAGCAGCTGAACATCACACACACACACACACACACACACACACACATATGCACACTCACAAGTGCACATGTATGCCTTTGAATTTGGGTGCAGCTCAAACTGCTCACGCCTATTTTACACTTATCATTGTGGGTTCTGCTTCAGGGTTTTCTCTGTGCAGACAGATCCTGTGGTGCCGTACGGGCTGCTGCAGTCAGTGAGATGATGTTTTTGAGGATTCACAATGAGCTCTGCTTCTCATTGCACATTCACAGGCATGCACACACAACCACCTCCTCACCCGCTAAGGGCAAGCAAGAGAGAAAGAAGGGCACAGAATGATAGAGAGGATCAAAGCCAGTTAGTGGGATGGATTCTCTGAAATGAAGAGTACTGGGGGATATTGCTTTAACCTTTGTCCAAAGCGCTGTGCTCAGAGCCCTCCCTGTTTGTTTTAACGACTCAGAGTGAGCAAGGGTCTCTCTAGCTGCACAAGGAATTTAGGCTAACAAGACATATTCACTACATTTATGTCAGGAGAGGGTATTCATCCGCAGACAGTCCTGTCTGCTTCTTCCTCTATGGATAATATAAGACCCAAAAAGTTAGAGTGCATTTTTGCAGTAAGCATGATACTTTTGGCATTTAGTCAGTATCAAGAGGTTAGATCATTTGCTGAGGCAGATGTACAGTAGTGTTTTATTTCAGGGGTAGATCAAAAGACTCGTCATGCTGCGTCTAACCACGACTGGGATTATATTAAAATTTGTTTATTTTGGGTCTATCTGCTTCACAGGGAGGGCAGGCCATCAGCAGCATTTCTTTGCCACTCCCCGGTTTGAGCAGAATCTCACTGTCTGTCATGGCCCTCTCCTCCCATCCCTAAGGAAATAGTATATGTACAGTATGTTTTGAAGAACCATACACAGATGTTGATCTTTCTTCAGTTGGATTACCTAGCTCGTTACCCAAACTACTGTAAATGTCTAACCCAAATCCTTACCCTGACTCTAACCTAAACCTAAACCTAATTCTAACCATAAAAATAAATCTAAAACTAACCCCCAGACAGCCTTATGAAGATGTCTGTGAGGACCAGCCAGGGTTAGAATGTCCTCACATTTATGAATATGTCCTCAATTCTAAAGGCCTCACATCACCTTCATCAGGACCAAAATGTAGCACTTGAACCCACTGCAAACATCCTAGTAACATCTTTAACCTAGTAAGTCAGTGACTTACATGGGGGGACCAGCATCAGGTCCTCAGGAGGAAGGCGAGTCCCCACATTATGAGTGAGTAAAGAGGTTTTGATCCCCACAGTCTGAGTAATAAAAGGCAGGCGCACACACACACACACACACACACACACACAACACGGGGAGAAAGGTGCCTGTTGTTGCCTGGCTCACCAGAAGCTATCACACAGTGAGAGTGCAGTGCAGGCATGTGGAGCATTAGCATGTTTTGAATGACTCACTTAGAAAGAGTTTGCAATATTTCAACTGTCTCTAACTACTTCAGTGCCTTTAGCCTTCAAGGATCATCTGCTTGCATGCTAGACTAATCATCATAAAACACAAAGTTCTTATTAAATCCTTCCACACATGTGCGTCTTCTTCCGGAAGTTCTATTGATAAATCAAAATCTTTCTCTTGAAACACAGCAGCTGAGCCCCCATAAAAACCAGAGGCAGGGGAATGGAATGGTGCGTAGCCTACAAAGGAGAGTGCAGAGAGTCCGAGGATGGCATCGAGAGTGGGTGGTTAAAACAGCAATCTGTTAATGCAGTAAATGCAAACACTCTCTTGTTGTGGCTGACTAAGCAGGCTCCTCTGACTCTTCTGTCCCATTTGAAGTGCTATGGGACATATTGAAGCCCTTAGTTCTCTCTCTGTCTTAGTAATAGTCAGCCAGCTCCCAGCCCCTCTTTTCTGGGCCTCCTTCCATCCTACCATTTCTCCTTCCGTCACTGCCCCTGCTCACACACAGCTGCACTGCAGCCACAGTGTGGGGAGAGAGGGCGCAGAGAGAGAAAGGAGGAAAGCATTTGAAAAGATGAGGGCATGAAACAATAAATCTATATATGTAGCAGGAAGAGTGAAACGTATCACAGTGAAAATGTAAAGAAGTGATGAATGGAACATGGCTATTTGATGACAAGGCAAGCTGCCCTTTAGATTTATGATCAGTAATTACATCGCATATGCTTTGATATGGAGGGGTTAGAGTTGATATGCAGAGTTTCTCTGACTTCCTCCTTGTTATGGCTTTGGTGTGTTGGTTTCTCAGTGCTAGACATTTCATTGACTTACCCCATGTAAATCTGCCGTGGTGGGAAACGATTTGTTGCTGATGACAAGCACACATTAGGCACACGCCTTGTGGATTTACAAATCCAGCCAAAGTCATTCAGCTTTTCCCCCCCATAACATCTCTATCATAATATCTTAATAAATTTGCACACATTTCTAAAAGCATGTCTTCACTTTGTCTTTATGGGTGTCTGAGTACAGGCTGACAGGCCAATTTA
The DNA here is from genome assembly GCF_001952655.1 of Monopterus albus. Taxonomy (NCBI): domain Eukaryota; kingdom Metazoa; phylum Chordata; class Actinopteri; order Synbranchiformes; family Synbranchidae; genus Monopterus; species Monopterus albus. Next base: position 123,741 of record NW_018128367.1, read on the forward strand.
AAATTAAATCAGTAACCCTTTAATTTACAGGCAATGTAGTAATATACAGGAATTGCTAGAAAATAGCAAGGAAAATGACAAAATAAGGATTTGTTGTTTATGAATGAACAGAAATTACTTGGAAGTACTACAAAAAATTAAAGCAAAATAAAGACATTTAGCCAGTAATGCTGTTGTAATTTAATGTTATAAAAACAGCTATGTGTTATGGTGATATAGCCAAGTATTTTCTAACCAGTATCAGTAATTTCCATGAATTTACCTTTGAACAAACCAAGGGTTGTGATGGCCACCCTATTTGTTGTTTACAAACAAGAAATGGTACCAAACCCTAGAAATTTCATTGGTTATTTCTTACTTACCACTGTATGAATCGTATAGTTGCAGCAAAATGAAATAAATAATACAAATTTTCATTGTAAATGCTATCCAGTGACTCGTTTCTATGAAATTTGTACATCTTTTTCAAATATTACACAATGACATGGTAACTACTATGAAATATCACTGTAATGTGCGCTCATAGTTTGAAGTACACAGGTAATTTATGTGTGATAAAATACAAGATAGCATGTAATAACAAGGTAACTGCCTACAATACTTAGCTATATCACCGGAACGCCGGCTTTACGTCTATATTGAGTGACAACAGCAAGGACATGCTGCCCATCAAAAGCCAAATATTTAGTATGCTAATGAGGTCATTTCTATCAAAACAAACAGTACCTCTTTTGGCCACATAACTGTTATTAAAACAATAAATTATAATAGAATTACTGGTCAAACCTTTTTATTTTGCCTTAATGTTAGGCATTATTTCCCAGTAATTTCTGGTTATTCATAAACAACACCAACAAGTACGTATTACATCATTTTCCCAGGCTATTTCCAAGCAATTTTTTCATATTACTATGTACTTAAAAGCTTATAAATTAAAGGGTTACCATTAAAGGAACCATTAAACCTACTACACAGCAAAATGTGCAAATAAGTGAGGGGTCTGAACATTTTCTAAAACCACCGTTTGCTTAGACCTAACACAGCCACATGTACAAAGCAGGACTATAAAGTTAGAAAACAGAGGTTATTGTTATGGTTTAGTCCCCCTCACCAGGAGGGTGAGGGAGAACTGGGGTTGGACTCAAGATGGCTGACCCAGGTGCTAGTACAAAAAAGGTGGTTTAATGGAATAAAAACAACATGACAACATAACAGGGTCCATAATACATACAAGGGAAGGGCAGTGATGACTAAGGAGACCAGGACGAACAGGTAAACACACAAACTAACGACAGGAACTAGAATAGCAGGAGGATGAGAATGGACAGGTGAACAAAAAGAACCAACGTAAACAAGGCAACCCACAGCACAGAGACTGTCAGCGTGGAAGACAAAGCACGTATTTCTGTGTTGCTAACCGCATAACTAGCGTGATATGGTCAAGCCAAAACGCACAGGAACTGTCAGCGTAGCATCTTACACACGTCTAAAAATGAGGGTCAAACATAACATTTATCTTACTCTGGGTAAGTATTGTCCGTTACATGTCGCAATGCTCCGGCCACGACAGGGCGTCTGCCAGAGGTATAAATAAGGAAGCCAACAAATCACCGGAATACGCCTCAGGTGTGCGCACCGACCCACGAGTCACTAATTACCCAATGCGCACAGCTGAGGCGTTGATCCCGCAAAAAGGGAGAGCAGGAGAGGGAAAAAAGAAAGAGAGGCAGGTCGCGCCGAGCGGACCTGACAGTTAGAGAGGGTGTTATAGTAAGGAGCTTGGGTAATAACACACCAAGGTCTCACACTCCTCTGAAAACAGCCCAACAAGTCTTACATCAAGTGAGCTTTTAGAAGGAAATGAGCAAAGAAAGAAAAGTACGCAGCAGGAGCCAGAGGACCAGTATTTCCAAATTATTAATATTGTCTTTCAAAGAAATCCCAGCACAATCAGTGGATTACAAGAAGGGGACAGGGAGGGAGAATGAAGCAGGTAGATTATCTGTCCCTGTGTAATTTTTTGGTTAAACTAAACTCAACATGTGAGAGGAAGAAAGAAAAAAAAATTCTCAGCATTGGCCTTGGTTATATAAAGACTGAGAGCTGAATGAAACACTATCTTTATGGCAGGGTTACAGCAAGAACTGGAACTGGTGCTTTGGCTGTAGCTAAAACAACATCCTCAGCTCTGAGCTTGTCGTTTTCATTCAGACTCTTGTTTTCTTTCAGCTAAAAGCAAGCTCCCCTGCCCAGAGATCTGGCTAGTACTGGACCCACAGTCACACAATGTGTTCCTCGCTCTCCCGCTGCCAAACTCTACTCTGCTTGATCCTTGAAAACAGCCAGAATAAGATGCACGCCACGGTGCTGTACTAATGGTCATAACATTATCTGATGAAGAAAAGGCAAGGCTCACACTGAAGGCAAATAATGTAACACAGAAAGTGAGGCTGAGTGGTAGCAAATAGCAGTCTGGAGTGCTTTCAACAATAACAGCTCTCTGAAATCAGAGCAAACCACCTAGATTTCACTCATTGAGGGGATGTTTTTTTTCTCCCTGGTCCACTGGGAAACACTGTTGTAGTGATGGGATAAGTTGTCACATTAAGCTTGTTGTGTACATCGTGGAGGTCCATCTTGCTTCAATTAAAACTCCAGCATGTCTGGTTTTGATTAGGGGGCCTCGCAAAACCAAGGTGATTCCTTTCTTAATGAAAACCACCAGAGAGACTGAGCAGAGCAAAAAAACTGATTAACAAAGAATAATAGCTGAGTGGGAAAGGTATCTCATCCTCATCCTCTTTCCCCTGCCCTTTCCTTCCTTCTGGCCTACATAGTCAACATGCCAGATGGACAGACCTAACCTTGGAGAGCTGCACAAGGTTTGGGGTAGGGGGTAAAGAGTTTATGAAATCAATCCCTCTCCCCTAACACTTCTTTATCCATTTTATTCTTGCATTTTGTTCTTGCCCTCTGCTTTTTTCAGCTCTTTTTCCTTTCCCATTCTTTCTCTCTGTGAGGATGTCTGTGAATTTAGTGCGTTTCAGCAGAAGCAGACATATTTCGGTTCCGAGGGGCTTGAAGTTTACTTCAGAACAGAGGGCTGTTTGCTGGGATTTGACTATGACCCATCACTTCCCCTCCTTTGGCTGCAGTCACCAGTCACCTCATCTTGAAACCTATAGTATTTGTTATTTACAGGAACACTACATATAATCTTATGACCTTGTCACTTCACAAGTTAAAATTCCAGAAAGATTGTTACCACAGATGCTGACTTGAAACAATTAGGCTTGTTGCTCACATCGAGTGTGACAGAGCTCTTCAGTCAGGAACATCTGGAGCGGGGAGAGAGGAGCAGCCCGAGTGACAGACAGTGACAGCATAACGTACGCCCCTCTACTGTCTTCTACGTCACAGAATGCTCCAGTAGCCACAAGTGTGCCTGTGTAAGGCTCATGGAAATGTGTTGTCACCAAGAGCGTAGGGATGCATAAAATGAGTGGTACCAAAAGCAGAGAGAAAAATAGGATGGGAAAGGCACACACCACCTGGTCTTCTCATAACACTGGGTGTTTCTGAGAATGTGACTGGATCTAATGAATGATTTTGCTGGTGACACAGCACTGACCTCCTTTCATTTTTTCATTTCTTTTATTCTTTTATCTTTGGTTGTGTCTCTCTGTCCTTCATCTCTGTGATCAGGTCCTGCACGGGGTGATATATCAATGTCTCATCCCCCTCCACCTCAAAGGAGACGAAGCCTGGTGGTAACAGGCCAGAAAAATATAATGATGACAAATACACAGAAGGACTCCATCTGATCAGCTTAGTAAGAGTAGTGGAAAGAGCCACTGCAAAAGAAACCTATTATAGCACATCTTAACAGAAACTAGTGACAGACTAGCTGGTGAAAATACTGAAGACAATAAAAACAGGCACATGAAAAATAAAACAGCGGTTCGTATTTCAGATTTGGTAAAATGCCTTGAATGTGAAAATAAAAAAAATGATATATACAATATTAGTAATACAGTGAACAGCTTGTCGTATACATATTGCTTTGTTTAACATGTTTATATTATATTATGTTATAGTAATAGTTTTTACCCTCAAATTAAGCAAATGTTATTGTCTGTAATCTAAACTGTGTCAGGAATAGTTCATGGTTTTAGTTGTCCAGCTCACACAACACCTTTATGATTGAGTCTTATCACTTTAATCAACCCACTATATAAAACTGTAGGCAGCAGGCTTCTATCAAAGAGGCTTGACTCAAACAAATCATGTGTATGCTAACTGCTGGCTGGTAAGAACAGTTAGCATTCTAAAGACAGTTATTCTTTTTTTGGTTTAGAAGACATTAGACTTTAAAGATAAATCCATCAGTTAGCTAGAAACACAACACAGAGCTAATGTTATGCTGCATGCTTATGAAGGCTTGTAAAAATCTTCTGAATAATTAGATAGAGGCCAGTAGAGGTTGTTTTTACCTCAACAGAATTATGTCTGCTGACAATTTACTTCAACCCTCATGCCATAAACTTTCTGACTGCTGCCAAAACCATACAGCAATTGCAAACCATTAAAAGTTTGTTGTAAGTATACACCATACATATAATGTTCTCTCACATTCAGAGAATGTTTAATAGGTGGCTTCCCTTTTTTGGACAGATTATATCTTGCCCCTATCAGCTTATGCATATTATATTATACCAGGGGTAACTACGGCTACCGGTAGTGTGGGTTATCTCCAAATCAGAGGGTTGGCGGTTCAATTTATAGCTTCTCCAGTCCACATGTCGAAGTGTCCTTGAGCAAGGCAATAAACCCCAAGTTGCTGTCCCACCGGTGTGGGACAATTCATTTTCTCACTTACAGTACACTACAAAGTCTGAAATTAACTTGATCTGCATGTCTTTGGGCTGAGCAGGGAAATCAAACCTAAGTCTAAATCAGTTTTTAGACTGGGCACTGCTCTTGACATGGTCATTTTTCAAGATGGAGCTCAATGACATCATTGCTTACAATTGCAGAAAGGGAGGAAAAACTCAAAAATTACCACAACAAAGAAAGAAACTACACTTTGTGGGAGTATTCTCGCTGGCCCCTGTCTTTTCCTGGTAGACTTTTCACTCTGTGTTTCGTGTGTGTTTATATGTTGATTCATATTTCCCAGCATACTGCTGGTTACACAGCCAGCTAGATAATATTAGCTTTTAGTACCCAGTTTCCCTGAGGAACTCAGATTGTTGTTCCCAAAGCCTCTACACTCTTGCCCCACCCTTTACAGATGTACAGTTATTAAGGGATGTGTTTAGAAATAATGTTTTCACAAATATGAAATGCCATTAGAATTGTATTGAGTTTCAATACGTCGCTGTTTAAATATGGTAAGCCTATGTGCAATTAAATGATGTAACTGCTGTCATCCAATTCCTTAATCTAGTCCTTCAGATCAGTTAACGTCTTGTCTCTTACTTGAAGATTAACCTGGAGTGGTAAAAGCCTGTTTGTGGGAAGCTACCAGATTCATTGTACGTGTTTACTGATCATAAAATTCATTGCTTAAAGGCCAAACATTAATCTGATCACTTTACCCAACTCCCAAGGTGGCAGAAAGTGTAATGCTGCAGGAAATGAATGATCAGTGCAAATATACCATAGTACTTACTAAAATACTTTAGTCAAAGTATGCAAAAGGGTTTTGGAACCTCCTTTATTTCCTGTCAGTAGACAAGTGACAGCTGTTTTGCAGTGGAGGAATAAAGAATTGATGCTGCATGCAGGCAAAGGCTGCTGAGCTCCAGGAAACAGCAGAAAGGTTCCTTATGAAATATTGAAGGAGACAGGAGATGGGGCCAGAGCACGTCTGCCCTTCTTCCTCAGCTTCTCCACAAGCCAACAATGTGCATGGTCTGGATGGGAACTCACAGTCCTGCCAGCTAAGGTGAGCGGGTTCCTGTGAGTGTGTGTGTATGTGTTCACGTCAGTGTCTATCCAAATATGAATGGTTGTCTATATAGTTAGGAGCAGGTCTAACTGTATATGTACATGTGGGGTTATTCTTGGTCCAGAGTAAGCTGCTTCACTTGGATTTCTTTCCTCTGAAATAGCAGTAGAGGCTGGACAACCAGTGAGCAGAAAACCAGATTGTTTTTTCCAATACAGAAAAGAAACATGGAAAGAAAGCATGCGATGTAAAGGTGAGAGATAGAGCCAAGTTAATATATTGCATACCAACAGTATTTTGACATCTGTCACTGTCATGAACTGCCAACTGTGCTAACAATAGAGCAGTTGCAGTTTGCTTTTTCTCCAGTTCTCCGGCTTCCTCACACATGCAGGTTAGGTTAACTGGCAACTAAAATGCTTGTAGGTACAAATGAGTGGCTTTATGTCTTTACGTTTCAGCCCTGTGATAAGCTGGTGACCTGTCCAGTGTGTACCCTGCCTCACACCCAGTGTCAATTTACTGGACATCAAAGATCACAGTGGAGTTACCTAGACTTTATTGTGTTTTCCTAGACATTGCTGTACAGGTACAGTATGTTTCCATCTACCCCCTGATGTCAAATTGAATAAGCTAAACTTAACATACATAAAACAATATAAACAGTAGGTCAGAGTTTTGATATAAAACTCTTACTGTTGACTTATCCTTGAGTAATATCAAAGTACATGCAAGAAAACAAAGATTTTGTAAGAAGAGAAATTTGTAGTAAATTTTGGACCTGTTGAAGGTTATATTCAATTACAATATCTCCAGAGTAACTGGCCAAGATGGGCTGCAACACTACATCTACAGTAGTCACTGTTTGCTGTGACAGCTTTGCTGCACATACGCAGCAATAAACACACAAAAAAGATTTTTCTTACATCCTAACACCACTACTGTACAGGAGATTTCTCTCCTTGTACTGTATGTGCAGGACACACACGCATACACTCTCACACACTGATTTTGGGATGCTCATGGTTTCATATGCATCTTAATTTCCTCTGGTCACTATGTTTGAGTGCCACATCAGTCTTCTTGTTACAAAAGCCTTTTCTTTCTTGGTTGCTAGTCCAAAAACAATTAAAAAACATTTTTAGTGAGTGAACTCAACAGCAGTAATTGTTGGTAAATGTTGATAAATATCACCTATCAACACTGACACATGCAATGGCATGAACTGGGAAAATAGAATCAATAGCAGTAAAACCATGTAGATGAAGCACACAGGGATAAAGCCTGGGTCATTAGGAGCTCATGGTGACCCAGTGAGCCACTGTAGCATTGACAAGGCCAAGGCTCTTTCTTGCTATGCTAATGGTGCATGTCTATGCATGGCCAATTGGCCTGAACTGATACCATCCAGTTTCTAGAATCACAACAACTGCCCTTAAATGCTAAATAGGAGGTAGAGTGAGAAACGTCTGTGGGGATAATTTGTGTTTTGTGTGTGTTTGTAGCAGAACACAAAACAATGCACAAAACTCTAAAAATACAGTATAAGGTAAAAATGTCTAGACTTTGTAAACTGTCGTTGTTTTTATGTTTAGTAGAAAGGCAGGCAGAGATTACGGGTTGGCACATTTACCACAGAAGAGCACCTTGGGGTGAAAAACTGCTTTTTTGTATTTTCCAGCAAACAGCTGTGGGGTCCAATTCCCTGAAGGCTCTTTTTCACATGTCACTATTTCATGCAGTAAATGAATTCAAATATATGTTTTGAAGTATGTACATATGTGTTAATGAGGAGAATTTTAGCCAGCTCTGATGCTACACAAACATAGGGTAGTATGTAAAGTAAATAATTTAAGGAAAAGGGAGTTAATGAGAGGAGCTGCATATGTAGAAGAGCATTTTATTATGCTGTGTTACAGAAGAGCAAAAGCCTGTGGGAGCTCATCAGTCAAAGGTCATTGGAGCATTCAAGGTTGGAGTGAAAGGCCCATCATCCCTGTTGCCAAATCCTCGAAAGAGTAGAGAAACTAAACAGCCAAGACGAGTGAGCGGATGAAGAGTAAACACAAAGTTTTGCAATCCTGTTGCGCATTGTTGAACTGATACACCATTGCTCTCCAGCTGCACTGTCTTGTAAACACACACACTATTGTTTTTGGCTACCTCGGGTCATTCTTGACTGGAAAAGAGGCTTTTGTTGTACCATTAAGGCTTTATACGAGAGTATGAGGCCTTAATTATAGTGTGAAAATAGAGTACACAGGCAGAGAGAGCCGAGCGGACAGAAACCCAGCACCTTCAACCCAGCAGCACTAGCACTTTTATAAAGAAGGTCAGTGCCAAGTCAGATAGTTTATTTATGTTTTTCTACAGCTCCCTTTCATCAGTGTTCACAGAGTGGCAGATAGTATCCGCACTTTGCTTATTTACCCAGACAGCCCTACCTCTGGACAGCTTTCATTCAGCACTTAATGTCCATAAAGGCCTTGGGCAATTGTTATTTTCCTCTGTTCCTGAAATCTCACCATTTGACTTGACTAAGCTCCTCTGTGCTCTTGTTTATTTTCAAAGGCTTCAACCAGGGCAAACACCCTCAGGTCAACTTCAACAGGGTAGTGAACTTGTGTGCACCTCGAAAGTTCCTTGAAAATCTGTTCCAGTTGCATGAAGGAGTGGGGAGAATGTAGATGGGTATGAGAGAGAGGGAAGAGTCCTAGTGATGGCCCAGACTGGGCCTTACAGCAGGGATCACTCAGCTTCGGTCAGCTGTTCCCTGCTTCAAAGGCTGGGAGGAGAGGTTCTGTGAAATCATACAATAACAGTGAATATAACCACCCTTTCAAAACAGAACTGGACTGATCTGGAAAGGTGGGAACCAGACAGGAGGAAGCGCTTGAGTTTCACTGGTGATACAAGAAAAGATAGGAACACACAATATAGCACTAGCTTCTGTGCAGTGGCAATGTGTAGAGGGTACCGAAATATTCCCCCATGCTGATTTAAAAAGACAGAACTGTATTTGTTTGGGAAATGTTTAGCTGATCATGCATAATCTTAATCACTCCCCACTGTTAGCCACTTTCAAATGTAGAAACTGTCCAGTTCAGTGTCACTCTTTTACTGTTGGCCACATCGAAGTAAATCTAGGCTGGGGTTATTAATCAATGGTACTACAGCAGCAGCTGTTAAAGGATAAGTTCAGTGATATTCCATATTTATCATGTAGAGACCAAAACCAACAATTATTTGATCCTACTCACCTGTATTATCTCTGTGCCATGGAATGTTTTGTCCAAAAATGATTAAACACATTAGTGAGTCCCTGTTGCAGTGATTGACTTGTTCTTTCATTACTACAAATAAAAGGTCATTTATTTCATTTATTTTGAGTCAATCCCACGTACACTGTCCGGCTGCAACATATATATGTGCTAGTACCAAATACTGTATGTTATTCTTCAGCTGAAAACAGTCCCCAGCAAATGAACTACTTATTCCCATTTGAGTTATGTTCACTAAAAATGACAATGTCCAGCTGTTTTTTAGAAATTATTCAGCCTTTACTACAAATTACAAGGTTATATTTGTGGCATGTTTCTAAATAATTTGGTTGGAAGTGATGGGCTGGGGAAGTCTGTAAATATAAAGAAACAATATTTTTGGTTTTGTCTACTAGGGGTTTGTTGACAATAAAGACACAGAATTCATTATTACCTTTAAATGAGAGTGTTTTCAGATTATCTCAAAAGTACTTTGAAAACTGTTTCTATCACCACCTTGGTAGTGTCACATCCAAATCACAAGTAAAAATTTTGGGTCATGCAGAAATGATCCACTGCCGTGTTATGTTTCCCACTGGGGCAACCCATGACCTCATCTAACCAAATGGTTTATCTTTTATGGTTTCTTTTTCTATGGTGTTTTTTTGCAGGAGGAGACATTTTAGGGGACGCCATTGTGTCACATTGCCCTTCATCCTCCATGGAAAAGGTAAGTTCCACCACCGATGCACAACACATGGAAGCCATCAGCAGCAACTGGAACCTTGTGGTGCAGAAACTCTTAGCTGGAGACCGCAGACTCATACACATATGAATATCAAGTGTATGGATATAGCAAACATTCAGTACACAGAGAATGCACAGTGCACAAACAGCATGTGTTTGTCTGAGTGGGTGTCAATGTGTGCGCCAGTTGTATTTGAAGTGTATGAGCAGTGCTCCTGTTTTTCTCTCTCTGACAGTTAAATCACCCCCCCACCCCCCATCCACCCCTTCCCTGTATGTAACCTGAAAAGGCGATTAGTTCATATTTTCCCCCAATAGTATGGACTGGTCCCTGGTGAGGAGGCTGTAATGTGTTTTATAGATATGCTACAAGTCACCCCGTAAATGGGTCAGCTGTCTGAAGTGTGATGTGTCATGTTCTCCTTTCCAGCTCTGAAATGTCTTCTCTAATGAGCCCTAGTAATTTTGGAGAGGAAAACACCACCGTCCTTTTCCAATAAAGCCCGTCTCTGCCTCTTTGAGCCTCGCATGGCAGGAACAAAAGCTATTTGTCCTTTCCAAATTTTGGTGTGTGTCTGTGTGTGTGTGGGACTTTAGTGCTTTTAGCACTTGAGACTAATGCTGCAAAAACTGCGTTTTGTCAGGATCATATTATTGTCATATCATGCCATTTTGCCGCTTATACTGGATGTATCTTTAAAAAATAAAATAAAATAAATAAAAACATCCCCTAATTGAACCGCCACCTTATTGTGGTGGAGGGGTTTGAATACGCGAGTGATTCTAGGAGCTATGTTGTCGGGGGCTATATGGCCGTGGTAGTGCCTCCCAAGGCAAACAGGTCCTGGGTGACGGGTCAGACTAAGAGCGGGGTTAAGAGAGGGGCGGAGCTGTCAACTGATCACCACCCAGTGGTGAGCTGGATCCGATGGCAGGGGAGGAAGCTGGACAGGCTCGGCAGACCCAAATGTATTGTGAGGGTCTGTTGGGAATGTTTAGCAAAATCCCCTGTCAGAGAGATCTTCAAATCCCACCTCCGGCAGAACTTTGACCAGATCTCGGGGGAGGTTGGAGACATTGAGTTCGAGTGGACCATGTTCTCCGCCTCCATTGTTAATGCGGCCACTTGGAGCTGTGGCCGTAAGGTCTTCGCTGCCTGTCGCAGCGGCAATCCCCGAACCCAGTTGTAGACACCAGAAGTAAGGGATGCCATCAAGCTGAAGAAGGAGTCCTTTCAAGCCTGGTTGGCTCGTGGGACTCCTGAGGCAGATAACGGGTACCGGCAGGCCAAACGGACTGCAGCCCGGGTGGTTGTGGAGGCAAAAACTCAGGTCTGGGAAGAGTTCGGTGAGGCCATGGAGAGGGACTATCAGTTGGCCTCAAAGAAATTCTGGCAAACCGTCTGGCGCCCCAGGAGAGGGAAGCAGTGCCCTGCCAAAACTGTTTACAGTAGAGGTGGACAGCTGTTGACCTCAACTGGGGATGTCATCAGATGGTGGAAGGAATACTTCGAGGATCTCCTCAACCCCAGCGTCATGTCTTCTGATGAGAAAGCAGAGGCTGGGGGCTTGGAGGTGGACTTGTCCATCACCCAAGCTGAAGTCACGGAGGTAGTTAAGAAGCTTCTCGGTGGCAAGGCACTGGGGGTGGATGAGATCCGCCCCGAGTACCTTAAGTCTCTGGATTTTGTGGGGCTGTCCTGGAGGGGACCATAGGGTGTGTTCCAACTATAGGGGGATCACACTCTTCAGCCTCCCTGGGAAAGTTTATGCCAAGGTAATGGAGAGGAGAATTCGACCAATAGTCGAACCTCGGATTCAGGAGGAACAATGCGGTTTTCGTCCTGACCACAGAACACTGGACCAGCTCTATACCCTCTTCAGGGTGGCGGAGGGTTCATGGGAGTTTGACCAACCAGTCCACATGTGTTTCGCGGATCTGGAAAAGTCATTTGACCGTGTCCCTTGCGGCGCCGTGTGGGGTGTGCTCCGGGAGTACAGGGTTGGGGGCCCTTTGCTAAGGGCCGTCCCGTCCTTGTACAACCGGAGCAGGAGCTTGGTTCGCATTGCCAGCAGTAAGTCAGACTTTTTCCTGGTGCATGTTGGATTCCAGCAGAGCCACCCTTTGTCACCGGTTCTGTTCATTTTTTTTATGGACAGAATTTCTAGGTGCAGCCAGGGGCCAGAGGGAGTCCAGTTTGGGGACCACAGGATCTCGTCTCTGCTTTTTGCAGATGATGTTGTCCTGCTGGCTCCATCAAATCTGGACCTCCAGCGTGCACTGGGGCGAGTGTGAAGCAGCTGGGATGAGAATCAGCACCTCCAAGTCTGAGGCCATGGTTCTCAGTCGGAAAAGGGTGGCTTGTTCCCTTCAGGTTGGTGGAGAGTTCCTGCCTCAAGTGGA